>NC_080671.1:207538044-207769519 GCF_030247195.1 Topomyia yanbarensis | reverse complement strand
GCGACGAACTGCTGGGAATTTGTCCGTGCTTGCTATCATCGTGCAGTAACCGATAATGAAGATAACTACATCCCTTGTGATCACACGGAACTTTCCGCTCGCAGGACTTAAAGTGCTTGGTCAAACACTTTCGACAGATCTTCTTCTCATTCACCAATACCCATCGTGCACTCGGAGACATCTTGAAGAACCTGTTACATCTGTCGAGATCTTCGCATCCTTTCGAACATGCCAAGCATACTTTACATGCCTTTTCCTCAAGCGGGTTCGCGGAATGTAGATGAATGTAGGCTTCTTCCTTCCGGTTTCTTTTCTCAAGCTTCTGCGGTTTGACCCACACTTGTGGTCGGATCACCCCGCTTAAAGCCTCCACCATTCATCCAAGCCACTCGTTGAACTCCAGCAATGTAGTTGCACGACACTCCTCCAATTCATTTTTAAGGTTGGTGGGAGGCTGTCAACTAATTCTTCTAACAATGCGATATTGTACAACCGCTCATCCATCTGGCACACCTGGAACTTCGCACATAGATTCTGCACTGCAACACCGAAGTCGATGATCGTTTCCATTTTGTCAACCTTGGGTGGGGGCATCATCCTAATCTTCCGCACCATCGTCTCCACAATGGACTCCGGATTCCCGAAAAGTGTTTTCAATCGATGCATGATAACCGGAATGTTGTCGGGATGTAGAAGCAGACTTTTGACAGAGCTTTACGCTTTGTCGTAGAGACTTTTTTCAATCCGATCAAGCAACTCATCGTTTCGAAAACCTCACATCCGGCAAGTCCTGTCGTACGCTGCGATGAATCGTGGCCAATCTTCACGATCGCCGCCAAATTTTGGCAGGTCTTTCACCGTCTGCCGCGCCGCAAGATGACCTCTCGTAATTGGCACGTCATCGCAGTTCGACCTTCGTTGATCTGGTTGCGGGGTAGATGTTACCATCGGAGGTAGTCCAGTACCTTGATAGGTGGGTATCGGAAACTGAAAGCTCGGAACTACCGGATGTGGATAGCACGCTGTCGGAATCGTTGCCACCGGAACTGGTTGCTGAGACGCAAAGGTGTAAGCCGGAACAGATGGTAGATTAGACACTGCCGGTGCTGAATAGATGCCGTACGACTGTTGGCCGGGCGTGGTTGTTGGTAGAGTTCCGCTTTTTTTTTTACAATGGAGAAGACCTTTATGTCCTAGCCCAGTACACGTGCTATTGGTAGGGTCCAATCTACCGCACGGGGCGCACTGGGGGCGTGTCGGACTCGAATGGTGACCAGCCATTAATACCGACTAAACTCCATTGGGCTCCGCCATCATTCCTCCCAGGAACTACCTCTCGGTATTACTTCTGGGGGGGATGGCTGTACTAAATGTACTCATTCACTCTCACTCACGCGTTCATACATCCTGTATGAGGCTTACTTGGGTGCTCTCTCAATCGCACTTTGAGTCACTCTCAAACACTCCCACATGAGGCTGACTTTTGTGCTCACCTTTTACGTTCCATGCGAGGCTGACTTGTGTGCTCACCTTACTCATTCCTTGCTAGGCTTACTTTTGTGCTCGCCCTACCCATACCATGTGAGGCTGACTTGGGTGCTCACCCTATCACCTGATTCACTCTCAATCGTGCCACTCTATTGTACCTTTGTCACTCCCTCTGGCATCCCATGTGGGACATTTTTCTTAGGCCCCACTTCTGACATACCATGCGAGGCTGACTTTTGTGCTCACCTTTTTCATTCCTTGCTAGGCTGACTTTTGTGCTAGCCTCTACCAACCTGTGAGCCTGACTTTTATGCTCACCCTTAACATGCAGTGTGAGACTGACTTGGATGCTCACCCTTTCACTCCTCTGCCACGCCATGAGGCATCGATAGCTTAGTTCCAACATACTACGCTACGACCCTCCCGTCTTGGCATGAGGCAGTCCACTTATACGCCTATACACTCACTCTTCTGTCTTGCTTCGGGGTGGCTGGGTTTACCCCTTACGCGGTTGCCATTCGCTGCGCCAACCTGCCTCGGCATGAACAGACCATTCACTCTCTTTTTTGCGCTTGGCCTTTTTCGCTCCAGCTAACCAATCACTAGTTAGTCGTGCCCGTCGTCTGTTGCTCGGTTCGCCAGATTACCTGTAGCCTACTGGCAATCTGGATGGTAGCAGCCGAGACTGCGTTCCACTTTTCCACCGATTGACACATCCGCTGAATAAGGGTATCAGGAGTTGTGTCCCAGCCACAGACGTCAAGCATTGCTCTTCTTTCGACGTCGAACCGATGACATACGAACAGTATGTGTTCGGCAGTTTCATCTACACCTGGGCAGTCCGGGCAGACTGGGACCTCCGCGTGCCCGAACCTGTGGAGGTACTGACGGAAACAGCCATGGCCTGACAGGAATTGTGTCAGGTGGAAGTGAACTTCCCCATGGGGTCTTCCCACCCAGCTCGATATGCTAGGTATCAGCCGGTGGGTCCACCTACCTTTCGAGGAGTTGTCCCACTCACGCTGCCATCTGGCGACCGAGGTCACCCTGGTGCGCTCGCGGGCTCCCCTATTTCCACGTAGCTCAAAGCACTCCTCATCTTCCCGAATGACCAGCCCGACTGGCATCATGCTCGCTATCACGCAGGATGCATCGTGTGATACCGTGCGGTAGGCAGATATCACTCTGAGGCACATCACGCGGTAGGTGCTCTCCAGTTTCTGTAGGTAACTGGTTACCCTCAGTGCTCTTGACCATGACGGGCCGCCATACCTGAGGATAGATACGGCAACGCCTGCCAGTAACCTACGTCTACTGGCGCACACCTTTGAGCTGTTGGACATCATTCTCGATAGTGCCGCAACAGCAGTCGACGCTCTCTTGCACGTATAGTCGACATGACTGCCGAAGGTCAGCTTGTCGTCTATAATGACTCCGAGAGACTTCAGATTTCGCTGTGAAGTGATCGCGACTTCTCCCACATGGATAACTGAATGTTGTGCCGACTTGCGGTTGTTGACGATAACTACCTCCGTCTTATGATGAGCGAGCTCCAGGCCTCTCGCGCTCATCCATTCCTCCACCGTGCTAATCGCGTGTTCTGCGGTTAGTTCTACCTCAGGAATTGACTCCCGTAGACCTCCAAGGTTACGTCGTCGGCAAAGCCGACGATCTTGACCCCAGGAGGGAACTTCAGTCTCAGAACCCCGTCGTACATGAGGTTCCATAGCACCGGGCCTAGGATCGAGCCCTGCGGGACTCCGGCGGTAATCGGAACCCTTTTCGGACCGGCATCGGTCTCGTATAGCAGTACGCGGTTTTGGAAGTAACTTTCCAGGATCCGGTACAGACCCACCGGTAGGCTAAGCCGGTGTAACGAGAGCGCGATGGCATCCCAGCTTGCGCTGTTGAATGCGTTCTTCACGTCAAGTGTCACAAACGCACAGTATCGAATACCTCGCCTTTTTCGTTGGAACGCTATCTCGGCAGTATTTATCACTGAGTTGAGAGCGTCCACTGTGGACTTACCCTTCCGAAAGCCAAACTGGTTGCTTGACAGACCGTCCGTACCTTCCGCGTACGGGGTGAGCCTGTTGAGGATGATCCTCTCAAGCAGTTTGCCAGTCGTGTCTATCAGACAGATTGGTCTGTACGCCGATGGGTCGCCTGGCGGCTTCCCGGGCTTCGGCAACAGCACCAGTTTCTGCCTTTTCCATCTATCGGGGAAACGGCACTCGTCAAGGCATTTCTGCATAGCTAGCCTGAACATGTTCGGGTTCGCTATGATCGCTGCCTTGAGAGCGTTATTTGGAACTCCATCCGGCCCTGGAGCTTTGTTCATTGCTAGGGATTTAGCCACTGCGAGTAGTTCTTCATTCGTCACTGGAGCCACCATTTCGACCGTGCCCGCACTGTCTCGTAGTGCAGGTGACCAGGGGCTTGTGGCTCGAGACGGGAAGAGTACTTCGATAATCGTTGCCAACCGGTCCGGAGACCGTTCTGGGGGTGAGGAGCCCCCTTTGGTCTTGGCCATCACAATCCGGTAGGCATCACCCACGGATTCGCGTTAGCACTCTCACACAGGTTGTCGAAACACGCTCTCTTGCTGCTTTTAATAGCCTTGTTAAGGGCTAATTTCGCAGCTCGAAACACTTCACGGCGGTTCTCTCTTGCATCCTCGGTGCGAGCTCTTTGCATCCTACGTCTAGCTCTGAGGCAGGCTGACCGTAGAGCTGCAATCTCGGCACTCCACCAGTATACCGGGCATCTACCGTTTCTTGGCAGTGTTTTTCTCGGCATAGTGGCGTCGCACGCGCGTGATAGAACAGCTACCAGCGCATCCCCGCTTAGACTGTCGGTGTTGGCCTCCAGTCCCAGGGCCGCGGTGAAAGCTTCGCTGTCGAAGTGATTGGACTTCCACCCGCGTACCTGACAGGGATCTCCCGCCCTCGGATGCTGCACACCATAGTTGATCTTAAAGCGGATAGCTAAATGATCGCTATGGGTGTAGCCTTCGTCTACCCTCCATTCCATGCCTGGAGCCAGACTCGGGCTGGCAAAGGTCACATCAATCCACGCCTCCACTCCGTTTCTACGGAATGTACTAGCGGAGCCATTATTAGCTAGCACAGTATCGAGTTTCGCAAGCGCTTCCATTAGCGCTTGACCCCTGCTATTTGTACAGCGGCTGCCCCACTCCACTGCCCAAGCGTTAAAGTCTCCCGCTATTACTACCGGTTTCCGGCCCACTAGGTCCGACGAGAGCCTGTCGATCATCTGGTAGAACTGTTCTATTGGCCACCTTGGTGGGGCGTAGCAGCTGCAATAGAACACACCATTGATCTTGGCAATCGCCACACCCTCGGCGGAGGGGTGTATTACCTCTTGAACCGGGAACCGTCCCGTTGTACAGATTGCCACCATTCCAGACCCGTCCGACACCCAATTGCCGTTGCCGGCAGGGATGCTGTACGGGTCTGATAAGAGGGCGACATCTGTCCTCGACTCCGAGACCGACTGCCACAGAAGCTGTTGGGCTGCTGCACAATGGTTAAGATTTAGCTGTGTGACTCTCACGGCTTCTTCTTATTTAACTCGCCGAAGGGACACGAAGGTCCGCCCATAGCATGTTTATGGGCTTGCTTCTTAGCGGTGCAGATAAGGCACTTGTATGCCTTAGTGCACCCCCGCTCTTTATGTCCCTCCTCGCCGCAGCGACGACATAATTTGCTCCTATCTATGGCTTTGCATTCGTATGCTTTTTGGCCGGACTCAAGGCACCGATAGCACCTATCCACTGAAGGCGGCTGGGGTATACTAATAGGGCATACCGACCAGCCGATCTTCAACTTCCCTTTCTCGGCTACCTTTTTGGCATCCGCATTCAGTAGCCTGAGGTAGGCTACTTGGGTGCCAGAGGGTCCACCTCTCAATCGCACAGAGGCCCGCTCGATTGTGACGTCGCAGTGCTCCTTAACGGCTGCGACGACGTCTTCTGCGGTCGTGAACTCGTCCAGATGCTTGCACTGGAGAGTTGTTTCCGCACCTAGCGACCTGATTTGGGCGCCCTCACCAAGGAATAGTTCTGCTTGGGAAAGGACGATCGGCATACCCTGCGCCTGAAAGATAGTTGCTAGATAGTCTTCAAGCAGAACAGTATTGCCTACACGCTGCTGTAGACCAGATGGCATTCCCGGGACATAACTTCTTGGCAAGCCGTTCTGAGTCGACACCACTACCGATTTCCGTAATAGTTCTTCGTACACCGGCAGAGGCGTTTCATCCGCGGTTTTGAGTCCATCCTTTCCCATAATCTCTTCTACACAGCCAGTCCTCAACTTTGTCGCAGCTTTCGATCGTTCCTGATTCAGAGTCACTCATCTCTAACATTTCCATTTCAAGAGCCAGCCGCTCTTCCAGCTGTTTCTTCTCTAGCGCTTGCCTCGCTTCAAGAGCTTTCGTTTGTAGCTCACGAAGTTTCGCGGAATGCTTTGATGTTCTTGAGGTGGTCTTAGTGCGTGATGCGGTTGTGCTCGACTTGGGGCCCATACTACGCTGCTTATCCGCTTTGGACACATTCAGTATACCTTCCGACACTGTTTGCTGCTGTAGAAATTCACCTAGACGACTAGATCCGACTGTAGCTACTCCCGACAACAAACTATGCTGCGGCAACTGCAAATCCCTCTTCTCTGTCTGATCGATCCGCTCCTGCTTTTGCTGCTGCAAATTCTGTTGCTTTTGCCGCTGCTCAAGCCGTTTATGATGATCTTCAGCCTGTTCCAGACGTTTCTGCTGCTCCTGTTGCCACTGCTTCTGTTGCTGTTCGAAGCGCTCCAGTTGATCACGTAGTCCACGCTTTTCCCGCTCCAGCAATTTCCTCACGCACCCATTACAGCTCCAATCTCTGTATTGGGTACTGTCCTCTACGCAAATGCACTCATAGTGAAACCACACGTCACACTCGTCGCACTGAACCATCCTGCTAGTATCGAGCCTTTGACACGTACCACATTCGGCCCCCTCATCACCAGGAGAATCGCCCTTTTTCTGGGCATGTTTGCCCGCACTTGCTATGCTACCGCTTGACATCCCGGAACAAATTAAACGGAAAATTTAATTTGTTCCCGATACGGCAACAAGACGTAAACAACTTCCGTAAACTTGAATGAACTCAACGCAAAACTCTAATTCAATTCGTTTATTATGAGTTGGTTAAATTTTCCCTGCATTTAAACAAGTATATAATAGGTATATCATCGTAAATTCATCGACTTTTACATTGTTTACTTACGTTTAGTGTAGATACTAATTTCCGTGACTTCCGGGAAGCGGTCTCGTACAGTACTTTGATCCTATTCAGCTTTTTGCTGGTGGCTGCGTTTTCAAATGCGCACTCTATTTTGACAAGTCGTTTGTACAGTGTCAACTTTGACAACACGTCAGCGGTGTCAATTTTGACAAGCGGTCTCATCAGCCTTGAGTTTCACGGCTATCATGTATCCTGCTTATTTATTTTCTTAATAAACGTTAAACGTCAAATTTCAAATTTGTTAGTTTATTTTCAAACGCCTTTTTCGATGATTTTATTTTCTTCGTGAATTTATTTATAAGCATATTTTCAGCTGTTTGAAAGTGTCGAGAGAATTATGCGATTTGAACCTCTGCTCTTACTTAAATTCATCCCACATGAAATTACTAATAATAGCTACACGAAACTTGCTTTTAAACTACGCGGAAAAGCATCTTCTAACTATCGTTAGAAGATGCTCAGTACCTAAACCTAGACCTAAACAATATTTGTTCACACCTGATTTTGAATACAAATTTGTAGCAAAATTTAGCACCAAGAATTGACAATTGTCAGCTACAGCTGCATCTGCGTTTACCGAAGAAATCGGTAGCAATTCACCTGACTTATTAGTTTCGACTAGATTGAGTATCGCTGATTGGTTTTACTCAGTTTGCTAATCGCCCAATTACATGATAAGACTGATTAATTGCCGTATTGGTCGACCGATTTTTGTATGCCGATTGCGAGTAGCGAATAGTTTTGAATAGCAGATGTTCTGTATCCACATTTCGAGTTAAGTGCCGCTGTTGAATGGGACTACAGTTGACTGTGCGGATCCGTACCGAAATCAGTTTAGTCTTTCAACTGAAAAACTATTTATATTTGACGTTCAATTTTAGTTGAGAGCAGAAGTGAACGCCTACCACGATCAAAAAATTGAATCTGAAGGACGGTTTGTCAAATTTGACAAGACTGATGATTTGTCAAAATTGACATTGGACGGACGACTTGTCAAAGTGGGGTGCGCATTTGGGGACGCAGCCACCAACAAAAAGCTGAATTCAGCTTTTTGTTGGTGGCTGCGTCCCCAAATGCGCACCCCACTTTGACAAGTCGTCCGTCCAATGTCAATTTTGACAAATCATCAGTCTTGTCAAATTTGACAAACCGTCCTTCAGATTCAATTTTTTGATCGTGGTAGGCGTTCACTTCTGCTCTCAACTAAAATTGAACGTCAAATATAAATAGTTTTTCAGTTGAAAGACTAAACTGATTTCGGTACGGATCCGCACAGTCAACTGTAGTCCCATTCAACAGCGGCACTTAACTCGAAATGTGGATACAGAACATCTGCTATGGGGCCGTACACAAATGACGTAGCTTTTTTTCGGCTATTTTCGACCCCTCCCTCCCCCCTCGTAGCATTAGGTCACAAAACTCTAACCTCCCCCTTGTAAATGACGTAGCATTTACCACTCTCCCCCCCTCCGGGGCAGTGAGATGAAAAAAAATGTTATGCAATTCTTCTTTGACGGCTTTTATTAACATTTTCGTTATAACAGCAAATTGCGCCCAAAATAATTCCATTTCATGACAAATATAGTTTTGATAGTTTTGTTTTGAATTTTATGTCATGGAGCATGGAGTTCTCTCAGTTCATAATCCTACAGCTGCCAATGATTCTAAGAAGAATTCGTTCACCTAAATTACTATATTGGTTTGGTTGAACCCGAAGAAAAAAAATTAATTCAGGTACCAAACTAAATCGACTAGTTAGCAAGAGTAGCTAACTAATCTAGCATACTAAATCTTTTCGTTTTCTTGCGAGCTTGAAATTCCGCAAATCGAGAAACTTACCACATGAAATTATTTCTCTTAGGAATTGAGGAACAATAAATTTATTTTTATTTTATTTTATTATTATTTATTTCCTTATCTTCGGTATACACCGTACAGACGCATTTTAAAACTAAATATTTCTTATTAATATCTTATATCTATGCTTGGAAATGTTAAAATCATACACTGAAGAAGCTTCGTTAAATCTGCGGCAACATCTCTCCAGTGGATTATTTTGTCCATATGAAGTACGGTGTCTAGGGATCCACAACAGAGTGGGGTTACGGAGAACACGAGGAGGCGCATACAAATTAACGCCCGAGAGAAGATCGGGACTGTCGATATTACCTGACAGCAAGTCGAAAACAAAAACTCTTTGCAGGAAGATACGGCGAGTCGCCAGAGTCTGCAGACCGAGTAGCATACATCTATCGGCATAAGGAGGCAACACAACTGGATCATTCCATGGAAGTTTCCAGAGGCGAATCGCACAAAACATCTTTGTATACGCTCTAGTCTGTCAATTTGAACGGCATGGTATGGTGCCCACACTTTTCTCTAATCATTGGGTTTTGATGCCCGTCAAAAAAAAATTAAACTTGATGCTACGTCGCACAGCTTCTGACCCTACCCTCCCCCTCGTCACACTTCGTCACGAATTTGGTATACCCCCCCTACCCCCCAAAATGCTACGTCATTTATGCATGGCCCCTATTCAAAACTATTCGCTACTCGCAATCGGCATACAAAAATCGGTCGACCAATACGGCAATTAATCAGTCTTATCATGTAATTGGGCGATTAGCAAACTGAGTAAAACCAATCAGCGATACTCAATCTAGTCGAAACTAATAAGTCAGGTGAATTGCTACCGATTTCTTCGGTAAACGCAGATGCAGCTGTAGCTGACAATTGTCAATTCTTGGTGCTAAATTTTGCTACAAATTTGTATTCAAAATCAGGTGTGAACAAATATTGTTTAGGTCTAGGTTTAGGTACTGAGCATCTTCTAACGATAGTTAGAAGATGCTTTTCCGCGTAGTTTAAAAGCAAGTTTCGTGTAGCTATTATTAGTAATTTCATGTGGGATGAATTTAAGTAAGAGCAGAGGTTCAAATCGCATAATTCTCTCGACACTTTCAAACAGCTGAAAATATGCTTATAAATAAATTCACGAAGAAAATAAAATCATCGAAAAAGGCGTTTGAAAATAAACTAACAAATTTGAAATTTGACGTTTAACGTTTATTAAGAAAATAAATAAGCAGGATACATGATAGCCGTGAAACTCAAGGCTGATGAGACCGCTTGTCAAAATTGACACCGCTGACGTGTTGTCAAAGTTGACACTGTACAAACGACTTGTCAAAATAGAGTGCGCATTTGAAAACGCAGCCACCAGCAAAAAGCTGAATACATATTTTAAGCTTTTATTTAGGTTTAAGTTTTATAAACTTTTTTGTTTACATTGTCGTTATCAACTCGATTACCGGCGCTGCTACGATAACATAAAACTAGTTGTGATAATCCAGTGATAAATTCTAGGTTAAATTCATTTCTGCTACTTCTATCGCACATTTTACCTCTAGCCTTTAAATCACTCAGCCGTACTATTAATTATAAGACTTCGACACCGTACTTTTAGCTGATAATCCAATCCGTACTACTATGCATAAGCAACCGTCAAACAAACCAAAACCGTACTTCTAGCTAGTAGTTTTAATTTAATTTCACTTTTATAACTATCAAACTGCTTTCAATCTTCCAACCTTTCTTCTATGTCAACCTATCTTTCTTTTTCGATGCTATCCTTTTCGTGTGTTTACCTAAGAGAAGAGAAGACAATCGCGTAGCCAATTTGATCCAGTCCTAACCTCAATATTGAACCAGCTTCTGATTGGTCGTTTTGCTAATCATGAGTGTTTATTATATTTACCAACGGGATGGAAAACAATGTTGCTGAATCTATTCTGGCTACTTTTCATACACATCAACATTTCATGCAAATTGAAAAAAAGTCCTGAATGGCGATATAGTTACGTCTACTGTTAAGAGAGACACGAATAAAAATTAAATTAATTTTTTAAATGCAGCTTATGCATTGTAAATTGTTGGTTGAGGTGCGATTTTCGAGGTACAATTATTTTCAGCAATTGCGAAAACCATACAAAAGCAATCTGGCAACGATGAACGCTTTTTGTATTTAGATTTACTGCCGGGCCTAGTCGGGAAAATCAAGAAGAGCAAGAAGCCTGTTGTCGTCTCCAAAGAGAATAGTGAAAGAGACGCAGAGTGAAAATCAGTCAAAACGGCAACACTCCCTTTACGATGATTTCAACACTAGAATTTGGCAACCGTTTCCAAAGGCAGCACTTTAAATGACTCCTATTATATTTTGAAAACAAACCTTTTGTCGATCGTTGGATTTGTTTATCAAACGATGTGCATTTCGAAACGAAGAGATGAAATAATTCTAAAGCTTGTTTTTACTCATACATAGACTCTAAAATGCACCTTACAATCACGATTGCACTAAATTCTGACGAAAATTCAAATTTCTTTTTTGATAGATTTACAATACTTATCTCCTCCAACTCAGACATGAGTAATGTTTATTTACATTGCACGATTGGTCTGCTCAATAAGGTATTTTTGGCTTCACACTATTCGTCTCTTTCCCTATTCTCTTTGGTCGTCTCTTCTCCTAGGTGTTTACCTACACGCTCATTTAAAACTACTCAAAATTTGAGTTGCTAATACTCAATTTCAAAAACCGGGGCGATCTGTCAAAATATGAGTTTCGATTTGAGTTGAACTAACTCCACTCTTGAGTAACAACTAAATTTTCAATCTGTTGGGTGAAAAAAAACTTTGTTAAAGTTCATATGGTGGAACGCCAACTACGCAATGTTAAAAAAACCGATCTAGCAGTGCAAGAATCGGGGAGGACACAATCAGAATCTGAAAGGTAAGTTTCGACAAGTTTGCTGATGTTTTGAAATAACATTCCTTCAATTTTTTGGTTGCTCCTGCCCGTAGAAGCGGTTCCGGTTCACAGCGAGAAAAGATCTAGAAATAGATCTTTGGGCATCGCCATAACACCATAAGATTCAGGTTAGTGAAGTTTTAAACAATGATAAGTTTATTTGTTAATGTTATTAGATATACTAAATGGTTATTTTCCGTATTTGGACTTTGAGTAAAAAGTACTCAAATTTGACATCTTTATCACGAACTCAAAACTTAGTAAAATAGAAGAACTCATCTTTTGACTACGTGCACTTTTTATGAAATTGAGTGGCTGGCTACTCACTTTTGAGTTATTTTTAATGAGCGTGTAAGAGAAGAGAAGACAATCGCGTAGCTAATTTGATCCAGTCCTAACCTCAATATTGAACCAGCTTCTGATTGGTCATTTTGCCAGTCATGAGCGTTCAGTATATTTACAATCGGGATGGGAAACAGTGCTGCTGAATCTATTCTGGCTATTTTTCATACACATCAACATTTCGTGCAAATTGAATAAAAGACCTGAATGACGATATAGTTACGTGTATTGTTAAGAGAGACATGAATAAATATTTAATTAAATTTTTAAATGCAGCTAGCATTGTAAATTCTTGGCAGAGGTGCGATCTTTTAGGTACAATTATTTTCGGCACTTGTAAGAAGCATTCAAAGGGAATCTGGCAACGATTAACGCTTGTTGTCTTCAGATTTACGGCAGGGCCAAGTCGAGAAAATTAAGAAGAGCAAGAAGCCTGTTGTCGTCTCTTCTCTTAGGTGTTTACCTAAGAGAAGAGACAACAGGCTTCTTGCTCTTCTTAATTTTCTCGACTTGGCCCTGCCGTAAATCTGAATACAACAAGCGTTAATCGTTGCACGAAATGTTGATGTGTATTCAAAATAGCCAGAATAGATTCAGCAGCACTGTTTCCCATCCCGATTGTAAATATAATGAACGCTCATGACTGGCAAAATGACCAATCAGAAGCTGGTTCAATATTGAGGTTAGGACTGGATCAAATTAGCTACGCGATTGTCTCCTCTTCTCTTAGGTGTTTACCACCGACTTGTCAGTTACCCATGTCCCGCTTGAACATGCGGCGGCTGATCTCGTTGAGCGCAAATTGATAACGGAGGCGCGTTCGCATGTTGCGTAACACCAGGGAAGCAAAGTGACTTGGAGTTTGATGTGCCAAGTTTCCAATCGTAATCCTTTTTCTTTCTCTTTATAGATTGTTCCGATCTGCCTTTTCTTTTTGATTCTTCGTTACGTGCTGTTTTCTGGACGGCTTGTTGGGATTGACCCAACTTGTCTCGTCGAAGGACAGCCGTGTGGGGTTTCTTTGCCACCTCACGTATTCAGTTCTGTCTACGGTAGGGTTATAGCTCCCATGCCCGCTCGCACCTTCTTATTTCGCTGTTACTGCAGAAGACGGTAGTACCCAGTCAATGCCGGCCTACTGATTAAATGTGATCAATAGACGCACTGGGAAACATGAGATAGGAGCTTGTGAACACTGGGAAGTACTCACCATTTGACGACCAACCTTCGAAGTTGATGGTTCTTGTGATTCTAAATTATAACATCACATAAAGATCGTAAGAAAATTTGTCGAACATAACATCTTTAAAAGTTTATTTATATTCTTTGATTTTATAACATTTTATAATTTTTTTCTCATTTGTAGATCGTAATGGTAACTGCTGAACTATTTTTGTTTCTGAACTTTTAATATTTTATCAAATTTACATTATATTGAAGCATTTTCGAAAATTCAATGATTTTCGTTTGATGGATCAGTACACTGTTTGTCAAATATACTCAAACCGGCGTATACGTCAAACAAATCGCCATGCGAAAAAAAATTTGTGCTGTTTGAACTTCATGAATTTTTAAGAGTGCAAACACATGAAATATTTGTGTTAGCGCAGGGATGCCAAATGATTTTCCAGAAAATTTGTTTTATTTTTATGAATGGTCGAAGCAACTATATCGCACTCCTTTGTTCGTGATTATGCAGTGTGATCAAATACAAATTAAATACGCCAAGGTCCCATACAAAAGGGTAATCATTTTATGACTCACCACGCAATCAAATTTGTCTACCCTTCGTGTTGACAGGTCGAATTGTAGAAGAAAAATTAATTTGGAAGCCCTGTTCGATCAAAGCATGCTGTTCTTATATGATTATATAGAGTACTTGGCAATCTATAACTGCATTTGTGTGTTCAACGATTTGTTTTCTTCCACCAGCCACAGGTGGAGGAAAACAAATCGAAAATAGCTTTTCGGTCGGATTTTTTTTTATGATGGTACCTGACCAACCGGTATAGACTTATCCAAACAAAACCCCAATTAGTGTGTGTGAAAGGAATTGCATAGAACTCTACAGCGACAAGGTCTACCCCAAAAAAGTTTAGGCAGACTTCAATTGGACAAAAATGATTAGAACGGGAATTTGAAAAATATTTAATCCTCTTGTATTGATGGACATACAAAACGGCGATGAACACGGTAAGGATTTTAGTTGCATTTCTCGCTCACTTGTTTATGTACTTTCTCACATTTACAGTTAAGTGGCCACATTCCTCCCACAGCTTCGACAGGTGTGGTTTCTGCGCTGGCCTATGTAGAGCACTCTTTCGGCGCGTGCTTGCCGTTACGGAAGAACGATAGGAACAAATCAGGTGTACCCTGACGATGCCAAATTTCTTCATTGCCTCGCTAGTGCAATCTACCTACATTACATGTTACAAACGCCGCCGAACCCTCATACACCAGCTAATTATTTCCGAAAGCTGCTTTCAGATTCGGCCTAGCGCGGAAGAAGTTGACATCAAAGTGGATCCAGAGTTAGTACACGAGGACGCGGACGATGAGCGATCAGATATCTAAAACGCAGTGGAAGATGCTGATGAATTAAACATTTTCCTTTGGAGCCAAAAACCGAAATGCGCATCAAGGGAGAGAACGGGAAGATTTACGTTATTAGGGGGTTGGGAGAGGAAAAAGTTGAAATGGGTGATTTGCAGAGCATTTTCGTCGATTTATGGATCCGGATCGCAAGATGAAACAAAATAGTTCGAAGAGAGAAAAGGGATCTGATGGTTTGCCGCTAAAGAAGGATCGTTCATTACCCATTCGGAACCGATGTCCATATTGTAATAAAGAGTTTGCGGACAAGTACCTGATGACGACGCACATTCGATGGCACACGAGTAGGTTAAGGTTTTACTTATTGTTGTGACCCTTGCCAAATAGCGTTCCTCCGTGGTTTTTAGTCCGTACCTGATTTTACCGCGTCCATCTGTAGTTTTAGTTGAACTACTTTTGCGCAGATAGCGTCACTGTGCCAGTTCGGAAATTATGTAGTACACACATAACACATTACACATCAAACACTTTATTTCCTGACACTAAACTACATTTATTACCTTACACGTTTATTTCACTACGAACTATACTTTACTACACGATATTACAAATTAAGTACAAATATTCAAACGTCACTACAGACGGTGACCGATCCTATCGCTATGAAGGCTGATTACGAATGACGATAATTTTCAAACTCATACCACATACACAGAAAGTTACAAAAACATATGCTGGAGACTTCTCTCGAAACATTAATTTCTCCTCTCATCATTTTATCCCCATCTCTCCTCTCTTCAATGTCTCTCACTTCTTTCGTTAAGTTTATACACATATGTATTAACCAGTGAGAACGACACGCTCATTCGTCTCATCTGTCAATCATACAGCTATGCTGTGTTGAGATCAGTGCTAGTGTGAAACGTCAACATTACCGGCCACCTAAAATAGCTAAGTCTAATTTACATATATTGGATCATCGAAAAAACAGGTAAGTATGATTAATTTTCTAACAACTTTTCTTCACTTTCAGTTGCTGCTCGTTGCTGTTGCTGCTCCGCCAATTGCTGGTCGAAAGGAAGTGGGAACAATCTGCGAATCGGTCGTATGTATGTTCCACTTCTTGTTTTGATGGTTGCAACACGAATGATGTCATCATCGCCGTGTTGAACTGCTTCGATCCTTGCTAGTGGCCAAGCGACGGAAGGTTTCCCATCCTCCTGCAGCAATACAATTTGGCCTACGCGAATGTCCACCGGAGAACTGGATTTCTGCCACTGTTGATTAAGCTCGGTGAGATACTCCTTTCGCCAACGTTGCCAGTGATGTTGAATCAGTTGTTGCAACTGTTGATAGTGCCGCAATCGGTTTGTTGGAATTTCAGTGTACTAAGGGTCCGGAAGGGTTAAAAGTGGACCGCCAGTCAGGAAATGGCCGGGTGTCAGTGCGTCTAATTCGGTCGGGTCATCGGATAGTGGCGTTAGTGGGCGAGTGTTCATGTTTGCCTCGATCTGGTAGAGAACAGTGACCATGTCCTCGTATGATAGTTTTCGGCAGCCGATTGTTTTTACCAGAGAGGACTTTGCTGTCTTAACAGCTGCTTCCCAAAGGCCGCCGAAATTTGGTGCTCGAGGTGGAATGAACCGCCAAGTGATTCCTTTGCTGCTGCATTCATTGATTATTTTTTCCTTGTTGTGTTTGATGCTAAATATGCGGTGCATTTCCGTGAGTGGTTTTTGCTCCCTTAAAGTTTGTACCATTATCAGAATGGATTTCCGTTGGCAAGCCGCGCCGGGCAATAAAGCGTCTAAGTGCGGCAATGAATGCGTCCGTTGACAAATCGCACACGAGTTCCAGGTGAGTGGCTTTGGTAGCGAAGCAAACAAACACAGCAATGAAAACCTTTTGGGGGGCCGCTCGTCGATGAACAGGTTTTAAGTATATAGGGCCACAGTAGTCGACACCGGTGATTGAGAATGGTCGACTAGGGACAATGCGTGCCTTGGGAAGCTGTACTTGAGGTTGGGCTACAGGGACAGGGTTGTGGCGAAAACAAATTGTACATTTGCGACACACATAATTGGCAAGAGCTTTTCCGCGAACCGGCCAGAATTCTCGACGCATTGTTGCCAGGGTCATTCGGGGGCCAGAATGAAAACATTGCGAGTGGAAATGCGCTGCAATTATACGAGAAAGGAGGTGCTTGTTGGGAAGAGCTTCATATGCATGATGTTTAGAGCGGCAGCGTGTAATGAATCGACGAAGGTAAGTGATTTGAACTAGACGCCCGAATGAAGAATAGCGCTCAAATAACGGGTTTACCTGCGACGTTGACTGAACCACTAAAACCGTTTTCTTTCGTTCCAGGATGTCCTCGTTTGGAAGAAGCGGGTGTACATGCTTTGGCCATTTATCCACTTCGTCTGCTAGCCATCCGGGACAACTCCTCCAAAGAATGTCGACGATGAAATCTGCCGGCAGCATACCACGCGAAACGTGATCCGCCGGATTATCCGTACCCTTTACGTGATTCCAAGGGTGTCCGTATGTCAGCAGCTGGATTTCCGATGTGCGATTGCCCACAAACGTTTGCCAAGTGTTTGGTGGTGCTGTGATCCAGTGCTACGTGACCGTCGAGTCCGACCAGAACCAGCAAGGATTTCCCTCCATCCCCAGCGCTACGGATACTCTAGTATAGAGTTTGGCACCCAATAATGCAGCACACAGCTCAAGGCGCGGTAAACTAAGACGTTTGATTGGAGCGACTCTTGATTTTGCCGCAATGAGCTGGATTTGAGCTTTACCTTCCTTGCTGGCTGAGCGAGCGTAAATACATGCTCCGTAGCCTACTTCAGATGCGTCGCAGAAAACATGGAACTGAACCGTTGTAGCTTCCGATGAAAATATATAACGGGGAACTTTGTATTGCCTTAGTAGGGGCAGCTGTGAATGGAAATCATTCCATTTAGATTCGATCTCGCGGGGAATCGGATCATCCCAGTCGACGTTAACCAACCAGAGGCGTTGCATCCGAATTTTTGCCCAAGCAATCACAGGTGACACGATACCAAGCGGGTCGTACAATTGCGCAATTTCCGAAAATATCTTCCTTTTTGTCCATTGATCGTCATATTCCGTTGCTCGTATCTCAACACACAGTTGGTCCGTTCCTGTCTTTCACACTACTCCAAGCGTCTTCACTTTTGTTTCTGCATCGAAATGTAGCGTGGATGGCTCCTCTAGAGCTGTGGAGGGTAAGTCTGCTAAAGCTTCCGGTTGATTAGAGCTCCACTTCCGCAAGTCGAATCCGCCTTCAGCCATAAGGGATTGAACTTCGGTTCGCAATCGTTTCGCCTTCGAAATCGATTCCGCTCCGGAAAGAAAATCGTCCATATAAAAATCTTTCTTTACAACAGGACCAGCGTACTCGTATTTGTCACCGGCGTCTATGGCAAGCT
Organism: Topomyia yanbarensis; assembly: GCF_030247195.1. Taxonomy (NCBI): domain Eukaryota; kingdom Metazoa; phylum Arthropoda; class Insecta; order Diptera; family Culicidae; genus Topomyia; species Topomyia yanbarensis. The sequence goes on along the minus strand of NC_080671.1, from coordinate 207,751,560 downwards.
GTTTTAGTACGCGAGTGGCAAGGAAAGATGAAGGTGCTAAACCGTAAGTGACCGTCTGTAGCTCGTACACCTTGATCGGTTCAGCCTGATCGAAGCGCCACAGGATCCGTTGAAGCGACGCGTCCTCCGGGTGAATGCGTACCTGCCTATACATTTTGGCCACATCTGCAACTAACGCGACGGCGTGCTTGCGAAAACGGATCATGATGTCCAGCAGATCGTCCTGAATTACTGGACCCGTAAGTAGAGTGTCGTTGAGCGAGTGATTTGTGGTGGTTTTCGCTGATCCATCGAACACTACCCGTACCTTGGTCGTTGAGCTAGACTCTAAACACAGGATGATGGGGCAAACAGTAAGTAGTGCGCCCTTCATCCAGTGTATCCTCCATTTCTCCGATCAGTTGCATATGCCCCATTGCAAGGTATTCTTGTAGGAATTCGTTGTAATGGTCACGTAAATCTGAATCCCTTTCCAAACGCCTTTCTAGCTGCTGAAATCGTCGTAAGGCCGCACCCTTCGAATCGCCGATTTTGTCGTGGAACCCATTCCGTTTTGGGTACTGTACTATATAGCGTCCCGGTTCGTCACGGGTGAACGTGCTTTGAAAGTGTTGTTCGCAGTCCTTCTCTTCCTGTGACCGAAGTGGCTTCTCTGACATCTCCTCAATTGCCCAGAATTTCTCGATGATCTTATCCAGCGGTTCAGCTATCGCTACGTGACAACTAACAGTAGCTTTTCTTGTAGACCACTCCGACTCGCCTGCAGCTACCCAACCAAATACCGTGTTGACGAACATCGGCAAAGGAGCTTCGAGTTTGCAAACTCAAGCACCAAATCGATCGGACCAGAGACGAAGAATTCCGGATCGGCTAGCTCCATGCCGTTTGGTGGTTTCCAATCAGCCAATGGTAAAGAAGTTGACGGCTGGTCGCTTGTTACCTGCCTCAAAACCAGAAAGTCCATTGACAAAGAAAAATCCAAAACCCGTGACGAAACAACAGCAGAAACTTCGTGAGCTATACTTTTCTTTGAGCACCCAATACCGCTGATTTCTACTCTTTTATTTCGTCTAGGTAGTTTGAGTAGATGAGACAAATTCTCCGACATCAGATTCGCTTGAGAACCGGAATCCAATAATCCCCTAGCGAGATGCGTTCTACCCCAGCTGTCCTTTATTTTCAACACCGCCGTTAACAAAAATACATGTGTTCCAGAAAGCCCCATAGCCATATTTGAGGAAATTGATGCAACCGAACTTGTTACTGTACCACCGGAGTTCGATGCACCACCAGAGGTTGATGGAGCTGTAGCTTGTATGCTTTGTGTGGCTGAAGAAGAGGCAGTGGAGGTGGGAGCAGTACCAGAACCAGGAAATCCAGGATGAAGAAGAGAATGGTGCTTTTTAGAGCAAGTTCTGCACCGAAATTTGGAAGGACAGTCTCTCGCCATATGATTTCGCCCCAAACAATTGCTGCAAAGACGCTTCGAATTTGTTAGCTGTAGCCGTTGATCCACCGGAAGTTCGCTGAATGCCGTACATTGAGCGATAGAATGCTGATCACCACAGGATGCGCAGCTTGGACCCTTGTTTCCGGTCGCCGAGTTGACCGAAACCTTTGCAGGACGAGATTTGAACCCAGTTGATGCAGCTTGACTACTTGATGTAGTCATCTGTTGGTCCACCGAAACTGCATCTAAAACCCGTGTTTGTTTTTTGAGAAAATCCACCAGTATTGTAAACGAAGGTTCGACCTCATTAGAAACGCTTTCCTCCCAATGTTTTTGTGTGACGTCGTCGAGCTTAGATACCAATAGATGAGTAAGCATTGCTCCCCAGCCACTAGTCTTCTCACCCAGTTGATCCAAGATTTTGGTGTTACGTTCGAAACAATCGATGACGTCATGAATCCCCGCTGCTGACTCTTTCCAAATTTTCGGGAACTCGAACATCGCATTCAAATGCCGCTTCTTGAGAAGATATCCATTAGAGAACCGTGCAACCAAACCATTCCAAGCAACCCTGTAATTCGCCTCGCTCATTGGGTACGAATCGACCAACTTTAACGCATCACCCCTTAGAGACGCCCGCAGATAGTGGAATTTTTAGAATACCACTGAGTTCTGGTGAAGAGTCGATCAAGGCTCGAAATGTGTCATGAAAAGGCAACCATTTTTCGAAACTACCATCAAATTCCGGTAGATTTATTTGTGGTAGTCGCACATAAGTGTGTACACCGGCCGGTTCGGAACTAGATCCGTTTTGTGTCGGCGCTGGAGTCTGCCGTGGTAACTTGCCAACCAACCCTGCCCTTACCTCAAACTATTTCTCCTCGAATTTCGCCCGAACTTGCCGATGTGCCTCCGTGTTCTCTTCATGCTCCTCCGATCCCTCGATATCGCATTGAACCTCCTCAAACTCGTCCCACTTCGCCTCGAGTTTCTCCAGACGAACCTGTATTTGGAGTTCGTCGGTTGCTTGGCTACTGTTGAGAAATTTCTCCGTCCGCAGTAGAAAATCTACGATGCTATCCCGAACGTGGATCTTGGGTTTCAGCTTCTTACCCATAGTCAGATCCGTTAAGCTGGAGAGTTTTGGATCAGCAATCGTCTCCTAGAAATATACCAAGCGGAGAACCCTTCCAAGAGAGATATATCGATTTGGACAGGTACTCACCTGGTGAGCCTGTCAAATAGGCCTTGTATCTTTTATCTCTCAGAAACTCTCCGAAAAAACTCGTAAAGCTGCTACCAATTTTCTCCAGATCCTCAATAATGACGTCAGTATGATGCCCCGATGATCCGAATGATGCCAACAGTATTGTTTGCAAAACTGTAAATATGCACAAGCGCAGCACAAAACGAAACCAATATGTCGAGTAGGACAGGTACTCACCTGGGAGCCTGTCACTACAGGCCTTGTACTCGACTTTATAACTGCGACTCGTTCCTTCTTCCCGTTGTGTATGTGTAGAAGAACCACAGGTGGTAGCGCTTCGCTACCGTATTTCAGCACTTCTGACGATGGATGTACACTCCGTCTTCCAAAATGGCCGCCGGCGAATTACCAACCCGTTGCTGAAGAACAACCTTGTCAGAGTATACCAGCGACGTCCTCCGTAACCTCCCAAGCCATGCACAGCGATCCCCGTACCAAGCGATTGTCCTTTTGTTGATCCAGGAAACTTCCTCCGACGCCAAAAATGCTTTCCGAGAAAGAGAATGGAAGTCCCCTCCGTTCAAGGTGTTTCGTCCACCGTATGAACACCGTGCGTAGTGAAGTATGTACCGAAGAAATAAACGTAGAAAAAAACGACCAGGTAGCGATGAAAGCTTAGATGGAGTTATTGGACAGGTACTCACCTTGTGAGCCTATCCAATAGGCCTTGTATCTTTTAGCTTCCCAGGTCTAATCCGAAAAACTCCAATGGCGACGTCAAACGAATCCAGAACTGCTGAGTCGCAATGGCTGTACGCAAGTAGAATGATGGCGACTACGCGCGATGGCGGTATCTGCTTTGTCCTCGGACTCAAAATGGTGTTACCGACGCCGCGTCGATTCCTTGGAACACTATTCTGGTCACGGCACCAATGTTGTGACCCTTGCCAAATAGCGTTCCTCCGTGGTTTTTAGTCCGTACCTGATTTTACCGTGTCCATCTGTAGTTTTAGTTGAACTACTTTTGCGCAGATAGCGTCACTGTGCCAGTTCGGAAATTATGTAGTACACACATAACACATTACACATCAAACACTTTATTTCCTGACACTAAACTACATTTATTACCTTACACGTTTATTTCACTACGAACTATACTTTACTACACGATATTACAAATTAAGTACAAATATTCAAACGTCACTACGGACGGTGACCGATCCTATCGCTATGAAGGCTGATTACGAATGACGATAATTTTCAAACTCATACCACATACACAGAAAGTTACAAAAACATATGCTGGAGACTTCTCTCGAAACATTAATTTCTCCTCTCATCATTTTATCCCCATCTCTCCTCTCTTCAATGTCTCTCACTTCTTTCGTTAAGTTTATACACATATGTATTAACCAGTGAGAACGACACGCTCATTCGTCTCATCTGTCAATCATACAGCTATGCTGTGTTGAGATCAGTGCTAGTGTGAAACGTCAACACTTATTTTCTTTTCTGTAAATTCCATTTATATACTGTTTACTGTTACAGGTGAAAAGCCCTTCAAATGTGAACCCACTGTTCGAAAACATTCACTCAATCGATAACTCTGAAGATACACGTCAGGTTGCACACCCGGGAAAACTCCGTACGTGTGCGAATACTGCGACCGAGGGTTCACTCAATCCTACAATCTGACGGTGCACCTGCGAACCCAACACAACCAGATAATGGTATAGGACGCAAAGTCGACATGCTGCCCGAGCACAAATCTCGAGTACTTTTTCAAATGGACGTAAGTAACAATGAGAGATTCTCTTTAAGGTCTTTCTCTTCTGTTCATTACTTGGCCATTTCAACATTTACTACTCTACTCTTTGTATAATATTGTAGTAAAAACCGTCGGCTTTCGATATGTACTGGAAAATTAGTACAAAGTGTTGTAATGACGTCGTAATAAACGAAAGAGAAAGTAAACAAAGAGAGGCTCTCAATGTTACTTAGGTCCATTTGAAAAAGTACTCGAGAAATGTCGAGTATGTAGCAAGGTCTACCGATCGGCAAAAAGTTTCCGGCTGCACGAGAAGTGGCATGCCACCGGGAAACTGTTCGATTGTCGCGATTGTGGTAAAAAGTATCACATATGTGGCAAAATGTAAGGCTTCTAATACCGACGTGAAGGAAAAGATGTACTCGTGTAAAATCTGCAAAAACAAACACAAACGGTTCGACAGAGGTTTTGAGAGATCTGGAGACGGGCGAAGGAGAGGCGTTTGTTTGATTTGCCGAAACTAAAATAACTTTCTCGTTCCCAAATTGTTAAAGCTACCAAGCACAACACCGGGCACCTTGATTTATTTGAGGTACGATTTTCCTGGAAAGACAAATACCAACAATATCAAAATTGCGCCGATTATTTTTAACGTGGCGAATGAATTATTTAAAGTCACGTAAATAAAACAATCAATCAATCAGCCGAATTTCAAACCTTAACTTTTTTTCGTTTTGACAACAAATTCTGTCAAAACAAATCAGTTTCGCGTACGGAGTATTTTGCTATCGTGAATGAGCAAAGCACGTTTGTCAAACTTCTCCATCAACAAGTTTGACAAATTTCTCCATTAACAAGTTTAACAAACTTCTCCATCAACAAGTTTGACAAACTTCTCCATTGACAAGTTTGGCCAGAGATGCCAGATTTGCAGACAGCTCTGCGAATTCGCAGACTTAATTTAAGCTGCAGATGTTTTCGATGACGCAGATATTTGCAGATTTTTTAGTTTGGTTGCAGATATTTGCAGATTTTTTAGTTTGGTTGCAGATATTTACAGATTTTTGAATATAATGGCTTTTGGTTACCCTAGCTTTCCTGACATTTTTTGTTCTTCCCAGACTTTTAAAATTATTATTGCAGACATTTTAAAAAAGTATCTGGCATCTCTGAGTTTGGCAAACTGCAGCGTCCCAGTAAAGCTCAGCCGGAAATGAACTGGAATTCTGGCTGGTTCCAGTTCGTATTCCGGCTCCAGTGCAACAACCGATTATAACTAGAATCGGCTGTGTCACTGGAGCCGGAACACGAACTGGAACCAGCCAGAATTCCGGTTCATTTCCGGCTGAGCTAAACTGGGGTTAAGCTGTTTGAAGTTTTGACAAACTGGTCAGTACACTGTTTGACAAATAGACAAATAATCGCTTTGACAAATACAAATGAAAAATTTGGCAAACTATGTTTGATCAAATATTTGAAGATCCAGTACACAGCAGTTCAAATTTATTTCACGAAAGATGTCAAATATTTGACGTTATTACAAACAGTGTATTGGTAGCTTTAGCCTTATGGTATATATTTATGGCTCATCAAATATTTTTCTACTGCAGGAGCCCTAAACAAATATCAATGGTTCCATTTGTGATATGCAAAAATGTCTTGGATTCATTTTACTTTCTGCAATCAATGCACAAATCATCGAAAATGGTGCAGCCAGTATGCAACCATTTGTTGTAGTTCACGGGTGTTAATGTTTTAGTGCATACATTGCCTTTCGCCACTTATGTGTTCTTGGTTTCCTTAGGTTTTTGGGCATCTTTTGCTTAGTGCACTCTAGTTAGAGTGTGGCCAAGAGGCCATGACGTATCCAAACGAACATGGAATTTGACGTATACACAATAGAAATACGTCAAATTTCATGTTCGTTTGAATACGTCATGGCCTCTTGGCCACACTCTAACTAGAGTGCTCTACTTTTGCTTGGCTTGAAGCTATTCCGTAGTTAAATGTTTTAACGTATCAACATCTAGGGTTACCAAATAGGCTGAGAGCGAAATAAAGACATCTTGAATTAAGTAAAATGTAAAATGTGATTGGTTGTTCTGGGGTCCAAAAGAATTGTGCAAAATATAAGGTCGATTGGTTATAGCGAGGCAGCCTTCATTACATTTAAAATTTGTATGGATATTAGTACGAGAAAACCTAACTTCAGCATTTTCATTTCCAAAAACCGAACTTTTTCTTGTATTGTATTATTCATGAAGCGAGTAAGAAATTTGCCCAAGATAATACTGTGCTAGAATCTGATAGCTGTTCAAAATTCGATAGTTCGAATTAGTGGAGAAATTAGTTTTGTTTTCTGACAACACTCAACAGCAAATGAATCATGAAACAAATTTTAGTTTACAACTTTACATCAATCAATAAAATTAATCAATGTTTTCAAATCAACAATCTGAACATAAGTAACATAAGGAAGTGACCAACTAAAATAACGAATAAAATGTTTCATTCACTTGAATGAACTTAATCTGATTGTCACCTAGTCACCGCTTTAAGATCACATTCCAACTAGTTGGTCCAAACTACATTAAATTTTTAAAGCTTATTTAAGAATGCACAAGAAACTGTTATAAAACTCCTCATAAGCAGCACACATATTCTTAAAAAAGTGTTCAAAACCACTTTAAGAACAACATTAAATTTGTTTAGAATCATTGATCCTGTTTTAAATAAGCTTTAAATCTTTTCTTATTTATCGTTACTTTTGACGGCAGCCTAAATGTAAACAAATAATATGAACATCGTCTCTGTTTCGAATTTATTAGCGAAAACAAATAACCAGAGTGTGCGTGTAATTTTAATATTCAGTGAAATCAAGTATTGAATTCACGAATTTTAATAAATTTCCCAGTGATGTGTGATGTGATGTGATTTGAAGCCACCATCAGCTCAAGGTTTTTCCAGTGAATGCGGGTAGACTTACAGTAGCCCCGAAATAGTTTATCGTAAAACCTTCACATTATTGCTGTTACTAAAGGGAAATCAAAAAGGGTTGGACGGGCCCGTAAGCAGAGTCACTTACGCACATCCCGCAGGGGAAAAAGGAGGAAAAGAGTCCCTTCCAACAATAATATTCTAGTCGAAAGGTAAACAATTTCGCTATACATGCTTTACCCACCAGATAATTTGTTTTGAGAAGGGTGCGTCAAACTCATATAAGACCTTCTGAAGAAAACAAGTTTCCTTCAAGTGACTTGGGCTGGCTATCCACGTTCCCTCGTCCAGTCCTCAATTCGTATGATACCCTGTTGCTCCCATCCCTTCCCAGTATTCAATTGTTATATAGTGTGTTTACAGCATTATATGTTATCAGGATAATGTATGTAATGAAAATTATAATTCATAATGAATATCAGATAACAACATGCAAATAATATAATGTATGCCATGAATTTAGTTATGTTAATGAACAATATAAAACAATATGGTGCATATAATGAGTAATGAAATCAAAGGGATAATATTGTGATGATAGAGACAATCCATGTGTTGCTGGAAATAAATGATACCAGTACAGTAAAGGCCCGTTTTTATCACTCTCCTGTGTATTTACGGCTGATAAAGTGTAGACATTGAAAACCTTGGCTCATTACTTATAATCGGGTCGTCCAATTCAAATTTAAATTTTATTTTGCATGTTTCGCATCTGTAACATAAAATAGATTTACTCAATAAAGGATTTACTCGAATATTGTTAGGTTGGTCTACTAGCAACCATCGGACAGATTTTCAATTGAGGCTAACAAAATAGTGCCAAAAAATTTTCATGTCATGCTAGCAAAAGCGGGCCTTCATTGTATACTTAAATGAAATTTTCAAGGGAATATTAAATGACAATCAATAATAAATATTATGAATGTTCTTTCTATAATTAATATGAATATGGTGAATTCAAGCAATATAGTCAACATCAAACCTGCATACTATTAGGGATTAAAAAAATACTCATTTGAACTAAAATTTAACAAACTAAACTAAACGTCAGTAATACCTAGAATGTGATGGCTCCTATAGACGAACTAAATAAAAAATAAATAAGATAAAATGGGACGATATTTGAAAAATTGACCATAATAATATGAATAAACGTAAAAAATGCATTGGATGAATATACTGGAAAAGATTAACATAAAAATATTTTTCATATGTATTAGGATGGGATTCTTTTTGCTTCACTTCGCGGACTTCACTGAACCATACAAGAGCTTAAGTCGACTGGCTGCAGCTCGCTATTCCTCATCGCAACCGAAACCCGCATGTTAGCTAACCTACTCCTCTGCCTTCCCTTTCTCTTAAATCGTAGTTCCTCTTGAAGCCGCTATCTCTAAGTAAACTGACGAATATGAATATTTAATGTAAAATATAACATAAATAAAATATGAATATCATAAATATTGTATGGCACTTAATATGAATACACTATAGTATTTCACGGCAATTATGCTGTCTAAGGAAACAATATTGTATATACATTGAGTATAGTGACTTTTATAGGAGTAATAAAATTATTATCAAATGATAAATCTGCTAAGAATAAAATTTTTAGGCAAGAAATTTAAATACATAAAAGAATTAAAAAGTAACGAAGTATCAAATAAATCTAAAATTGTGAAATTCATTGAGGAGTTTTCTCGTAACTAAATCAACACTCCTGATAGCACTCCGCGCTAAACAATTGTTAGCAAATCGGTATAGCAATTAAATAAAAGGAAACTGGTGGAGACAACAGGCTCACTTTCCTGAGCTTAATCCAAAACATATATAAACCTCTTTTAAGAAATGTTTCTTAGCAAAATGCAAGTAAATGCCCCCTAAAAGTGACATCTGGCAGGCCCATGAGTTGTATTTGTTAATAGCGAATTAAACCGAGATAAACTATTACACCTTTTCGCTACACGTAGTACGATTTAAAAGATACGCCAAATTTCCGTCATGGGTACCGCTCATCAACCGATCATCTAAATTATTTATATGCAGTCACACACAACATAAACGGCACGGAATGTTTTATCATACGGAAGTGTGAATTAGCGGACGAGAAATGCATTGACGTTCCTGTTCGTTGACAGTAGCTGGCGCATAGTCTGAATCGGGCTTAACTTTCTCACGCGGTCTCTCTCAAACGAGGCTCCCTTGCCCTCACACACGGATTTTTAGCGAGATTATTTTTTCACGCGCAACACATCAATCGTCCAACAGCAGGATCCATCAGTATTAGCCATAGGGTGCACCGAGCAAAATTTACATTGAATTTCCATAAAAAAGACTTACGACTTTCAGACATAAAGTTTTTTAATGAATTTTATAAGTCCGTCTTATGATTTGGAGGGAAACTATCCAAATTGTCTCTTACTATTTTCATAAGATAGTCTTATGAAATTCTTGTAAATGTCCGAATGAACGCCATAGGTGCCCATTTATGAAAACTGCTAACATTTCTAAGTGGAAAACATGGTACCGTACAAGACCCATCTACCGATCAATTAACAGCGATTTCTACTTCCAACGTTCTTTAAAAAACAATGCTAGAAGGCATTTCAATTCGATCTTCGTTTTCAACTAGAATATTTAATCAACTATCAAGAAAAAATACACAAATTTGTAAATGAATTGGCAGACAGTGCAAAATAGCCGAAAAGCCCAACAATTCTAGAGTGCCATTCACCGATCACTACAAATAATAGATGTCCATTTGCCAAAAATTCTAGGTTTATAATTTTTTATTACCGACAAATTAGCTCCAAACATGTGTGGCAGACTTTGTTCATTCGGTTTGTGTATAATTCACTTAGAAATATTGTCCTTACACAGTTTTATTAACAGTTGGCTTTGAGTTAAGAGAAAAAAGCGGTAAAATGGCAACGGATTTAATGCAGCATTTAAATATAATTATTTGGAAAAATACGAAAAGATGAATAATGAAAGTGTATATTATATTGATGTTCTACGTACTATTTCCATATTTCACTTTATTTATAATTTCTAAATTCCGTGCAATATTCGAGTCAAAACAATTTCGCCGTCAAATTGATCGGTAAATGGAGGCCTAGCGGTGGATGGGCTCTGCACGGTAGAAAAAATGGATTTCATAAAACAGTCTTATGAAATTCATCATAATGTTTGAATGACTATCAAAATAAACCTTGAGAGGAAATTCGGGACAAAGAAACCGCCAAGTGTAGGTCCCACCAGAAAATTGAAGAAAAATCTCTTTCATTAAATATTAAAATTTGTACATAATGAATAAGAGTTCGTCGGTATTTCCTGGGAAACTGGATTTAGGCAGTGAGATTTACTACTGAATGATGATTGTTGCTTCTCAAATGACTTTGATAATTATAAAATACACGTCAGAAACTAATTATATGCACAATTTATTTCAAAGCTCATACTAATAATAATCGGATTTCTTCTTCTTTCATAACCATGTAAACTGATTCACTACACTCAGTAATTTATTGAATAACATATTAAACAATAATTTAAAATTTTGTTTTAATTTCACAAAAAAATATCGGTTATTTTGCCTCGGAACGCGGCAACCAAAAAGCGCTGGCCGAAAACTATTAGCTAATAGTTGGCCTTCTATGCCAGTACTGAATTCATAAGATGCAATTATGAACTTTTCACAAAAGTGATGTATAAGAAAAATAAAATATAATTTTATAGAATCAATAACATATCTCATACGGGCTTCATAAGAAAAACTTATGAAATTCTTTAACGCATATATTGGAGCGGAGTCATAAGACTGTCTTATGGAATACATCATCTGGACTTCCATGGAGTGCATGAATGAAGATAAATGACTTCATAAGCCTACCTATGGCATTCTAAAGCGTTCAATGACATCGTCAGAAGACTGGTTCATATGCCGAGACTTACGAAATTCTCAGGTGCTTTTTCTTCAGTGTGCGAAAACCACAGCAATCTCAAAGAACAGGTTAAAGTACGAAGGGAATTACCGCCGTGCCACCACAACCACAGTCCAACCATCTGCATTCGCTCATCACAGCAACACTCTACCACCAGCTACATTCACCTGTATACTATACAACACACAACCATCATATAAGCTAAATAACACACACAACCATAGAACCCACGTTGCCAATTTTGCCGCAGGTCGCCGTCAGTTTGATACTGAAATCGAACTTGCACTCAGCGTAAAAAACCAGGACAGTCGAAAGGGTACTGCATCCCCCCATCGCCTCTCAATCGACATTGCCTTTTCCGCATGTTTTCGGCAGTTAAAAAGTTCTGGGATCTGGCAGGCAGAGCTTCGACAGTAAAAAAGTTCTGGGAGGCTGGAAGGAAGAGCTCGTCTTTCATCGGAATTCGATTACCGATAACCTTTTTCGGATTTACACAAAGGCAGTTCTTGCTACACCTCCATCAGCAAACGTTTCATGCTGAGATGGTCTGTGCAGGACCGGAGAGGAGTTTTCAGTACTAAAAACACGACATTGACGTAAATCAGAAACATCAACGATCCCAAGTAGCTTCCCTGCGCTATGCCTGGCAATCTCCAATGTCAACCATTATCTCTCGATTTGAGAGCTGCAAAACCTACCATTGTTACCAAAAATATCTCCGTTTAAACGATTGTTATATGAAAACTGGCGGATAGTTTGGAGTAAATAATATCAGTTTGAGCCCGAGTTTGAAAAAATTGACATCCCTGCGTGAACTTGAAAGAAAACAAAATTCAATTCATGCCCGTCGCGATGAATGAAATGTTTGGTTCGTTTCCCTCATCAAACAGAATTTGAGGGATTATTGAGCAAATGTGCACCAGATATAGATTATGCAGTTCACTTATGCTCGAAAATGTAGAAGAAGCCGGTTTCTGCCTACAAACTGTCCACATAAAAACAAATAAATGCTTTCATTCGTAACCCAACTTTGTACCGGGAAACAAGTGCTTTTTGTTCTCTCCGGTGTGGTTTAGTTTTTTCGGTGGTACGAAGGTGCTTGCTGTGGCAGAGGCTGCAGTAAAGCATTACTAATAAACAGTCCCGCGAGTGATAATTGTTACCTGCGATATCAGTTAAAGTAGTGCAGTGAAGTGCGTTACTAAACATTTTTCTTGCCTGAAAGACGGCTTTGTTTAGACGAGCTATATCAGCTCTACAGTGTGAAGGTCACGCGGGTGACGGATAAAACAAACGAAGGATCAATTCATCTACCAGCTCGTCAGGAACCAACTGGTGAAGTGTTTCGTTTTTTACTTTTCTTATCGATTTTTTTCTTTTCATTGCTTTTGATTTTTTATTTTGATTTAAGTTAAACAGTGCGGTCGAGCGTGTTGCTCCCGCAACAAAATGAAACAAACAGAAGGATCACCCTCCGAAGAGGAATATTATGAAGAAGAAGAACGTATATCTGATACTGAGACAGATAATGTTATGGTCGATCCACTTCCCCCACTTTCCCCCAATGTCTCACAGCCCCCCCGAGTCAAGGTTTACCAGGATGGATCCGCTGGTCCTTGGGTGGTATACTTTCGGCCCAAAAATAAACCGTTAAACAGCATAACTGTTGCACGGGAGCTGACAAAACGTTACTCGGCCGTAACCGAGATTAAAAAGGTTCAGTCAGATAAACTGCGCGTAGTCGTTACTGACTTGAAACAGGCCAATGATATCGTTAGCAATAGCCTCTTTACGCTGGAGTATCGCGTCTACATCCCTTCTCGTGATGTGGAGATCGACGGTGTGGTAAGTGATGCGGGTCTAACTGTCGATGATCTGATGAATGATGGGGCTGGCCGCTTTAAGGACCCTAACCTTCAATCAGTTAAGATTTTGGAGTGCAAGCAATTGCACTCAAAGTCCATCGAAGATGGTAATTATTATCCATCAGACTCGTTTCGCGTAACCTTCGCCGGATCTGCACTTCCGAGCTACGTTGAAGTGGGAGGAGCTCGTCTACCTGTACGCCTGTTTGTACCGCGGGTCATGAATTGTTCCAATTGCAAGCAGCTAGGTCACACGGCCACCTACTGTAGCAACAAGCAACGGTGCGGTAAATGTGGGGAACGCCATGCGGATGATACTTGCAGTAGGCCCGCTGAGAAGTGTGTTTACTGTGGGGAGAATCCGCATGCACTTTTGACATGCCCAACGTACAAACTTCGCGCGGATAAACTGAAGCGATCCGCCAAAGATCGCTCCAGACGCTCTTACGCAGAAATGCTTAAAAGAGCTGTTCCACTTATCTCCGAAAACCCATTCGCTCTCTTGCCAACTGACGATAACGCCTCTAACGACCCTTGCGAGGGGCATTCTTTGGCTCCGCTTGGAAACTCTAGGAAAAGACCTAATCAAAACTCACCTGAACTTCCTCGTAAGGGTCCTAGGTTGTCCCAAACAAGGGTACAAAATAAAAATAATTCATCAACTGGAAGTGCTGGTACAAATCCGAAGATAATACCTCCTGGTTTTGGGAAATTGAGATACAACCAGGAGTTCCCAGCACTCCCAGGGGCACCAAAAATCCCAAGTGCTCCAATTTTACAGTCAGAAACTCAACCTAAAACGGGATTCCTTAAATTTTCTGACATTGTGGACTGGATATTCACAGCTTTCAACATTACCGATCCTATGAAAAGCTTGCTGGTTGCTATTCTACCAACAGTAAGAACATTTTTAAAACAGTTGACTGAACAATGGCCCCTCCTTACAGCGATCGTATCCTTCGATGGCTAACTTATTAGACGGAATCAGGGATCTGATCACTGTTTTACAGTGGAACTGCAGAAGTATTATCCCCAAAATTGATTCATTAAAACACTTGCTAAATTACAATCATTGTGATGCATTTTCCCTATGTGAAACATGGCTAACTTCTAATATAAACCTCAACTTCCACGATTTTAACATTATCCGCTTGGATCGAGAAGACTCATATGGGGGGGGGGTACTTTTAGGGATCAAAAAGTGCTACTCCTTCAATCGAATCAACCTCCCTTCGACACCAGGCATTGAAGTTGTCGCTTGTCAAACAACAATCAAAGGCAAAGATCTTTGCATTGCTTCTATTTACATTCCTCCTAGGGCCATGATGGGATATCGAAGATTCTCCAACGTGATTGAACACCTTCCCTCGCCCCGCCTGCTTCTTGGAGACTTTAACTCTCACGGTACGGGGTGGGGCTGTCTATACGACGATAATCGATCTTCGACAATTCAAGGACTTTGTGACAACTTCAATATGACAATTCTGAACACAGGGGAAATGACACGAATTCCTAGACCACCTGCGCAAGCAAGTGCACTGGACATATCTTTATGCTCGACATCACTACGGTTAGATTGCAAGTGGAAGGTAATATCTGATCCCCACGGTAGTGACCACTTACCAATTGTAATTGCAATCACCACTGGTTGAAGACCATCGACACCAATCAATGTTCCCTATGACCTCACACGAAACATTGATTGGAAGAGCTACGCTGCTGAGATATCCAAAACTATCGATTCAACACAGATACTTCCCCCGGAGGAAGAATATAAGTTTTTGTCCAACTCGATTCTCGATAGCGCGATTCAAACTCAGACGAAACGAGTACCCGACGTGAACACCCAAAAACGTTCTCCCAACCCGTGGTGGGACAAAGAGTGCTCAGACGTGTACGCGGAGAAAGCTGCCGCGTATAAAACCTTCCGGAACGACGGGTTAGTTGCTAGTTATCGAGTGTACGCGATATTAGAAAAGCGAATGAAAAATTTAATGAAAGCTAAGAAACGCAGTTACTGGCGCCGGTTTGTCGACGGGTTAACAAGAGAAACATCGATGAGCACTCTTTGGGGCACGGCCCGACGTATGCGAAACCGAAACAGTACTAACGAGAGCGTGGAATATTCAAACCGTTGGATATTCGATTTCGCCAAGAAGGTTTGTCCGGATTCCGCCCCGGCGCAGAAAATCTACCGCGCCGCGTCGCCTTACAATACCGCGAACGAAACACCGTTTACGATGGTGGAGTTCTCACTTGCTCTCTTATCATGTAACAATAAAGCCCCGGGGCCAGATAGAATTAAATTCAACTTATTGAAGAATCTGCCAGACTCTGCCAAAAGACGCTTGTTGAATTTATTTAATAGGTTTCTTGAGGGTAACATTGTCCCACATGACTGGAGACAGGTGAGGGTCATCGCCATCCAAAAACCAGGAAAACCAGCCTCCGACCACAATTCGTATCGTCCGATTGCAATGCTGTCCTGTATCCGGAAGTTGTTCGAGAAAATGATCCTGTTTCGGCTCGACAATTGGGTCGAAACAAATGGCTTACTGTCAGATACACAATTTTGTTTCCGCAAAGGCAAAGGGACGAACGATTGCCTTGCGTTGCTCTCAACAGAAATTCAAATGGCATATGCTAACAAAGAGCAGATGGCATCAGTATTCTTGGATATTAAGGGGGCTTTCGATTCAGTTTCGATCAACATTCTTTATGAGAAGTTGCACCAGCATGGTCTTTCGCCAATTTTAAATAACTTTTTGCTAAACCTGTTGTCTGAAAAACAAATGCATTTCTCGCATGGCGATTTATCGACATCACGATTTAGCTACATGGGCCTTCCCCAGGGCTCATGTCTAAGCCCTCTCCTCTACAATTTTTACGTGAATGACATTGACGAATGTCTTGTCAATTCCTGCACGCTAAGGCAGCTTGCAGATGACGGTGTGGTCTCTATTACAGGTCCTAAAGCCGTCGACTTGCAAGGACCACTGCAAGATACCTTGGACAATTTGTCTGCATGGGCTCTCCAACTGGGTATCGAGTTCTCCACGGAGAAAACTGAGCTAGTCGTATTTTCTAGAAAGCGTGAACCAGCGCAACTACAGCTTCAATTAATGGATCAAACTATTGTTCAGGCTTCAACATTCAAATATCTCGGGGTATGGTTCGACTCTAAAGGTACCTGGGGATGTCACATTAGGTATCTGAAACAGAAGTGCCAACAAAGGATCAACTTTTTCCGTACAATAACTGGAACATGGTGGGGTGCCCATCCAGGAGACCTAATCAGGTTGTACCAAACAACGATATTATCAGTGTTGGAGTACGGATGTTTCTGCTTTCGCTCCGCTGCGAACATACACTTCATCAAACTGGAGCGAATCCAGTATCGTTGCTTGCGTATTGCCTTGGGTTGCATGCACTCGACCCATACGATGAGTCTCGAAGTGCTGGCGGGCGTTCTACCGCTGAAAAATCGATTCTGGGACCTCTCATATCGATTGCTCATTCGATGCGATATTCTGAACCCATTGGTGATTGCAAATTGCGAAAGGCTTGTCGAGCTTAATTCTCAGACCCGATTCATGTCCTTGTACTTCGATTACATGGCACAGAACATCAATTCATCTACATATAACGTCAACCGTGCTCATCTCTTAGATACTTCTGATCCAACTGTATTTTTCGATACATCCATGAAGGAAGAGATTTGTGGAATTCCGGATCATATTCGCCCACAAGTGGTCCCAAATATTTTCTATAACAAATACCATCAAGTCGACTGCGCCAAAATGTTCTACACTGACGGATCAATTCTCGACGGGTCCACAGGCTTCGGTATCTTCAACGAAAATCTTGCTGCCTCATTCAAACTCAATGATCCTGCTTCAATTTACGTCGCAGAATTAGCTGCCATTCAGTATACTCTCGGGATCATTGACACCCTGCCCTCAGACCATTACTTCATCGTTTCGGATAGTCTCAGCTCCATTGAGGCCATCCGTGCGGCGAAGCCTGGAAAGCACTCGCCGTATTTCCTGGGGAAAATACGGGAATATCTGAGTGCTTTATCTGAAAAATCTTACCAGATTACCTTGGTTTGGGTCCCGTCACATTGTTCTATTGCGGGCAATGAGAAGGCGGACTCTTTAGCCTAGGTGGGCGCATTAGAAGGCGACACTTACGAAAGACCAATTTGCTTCAACGAATTTTTCAGTATCTCTCGTCAGAGGACGCTCGATAGTTGGCAAACCTCATGGAGCAATGGGCATCTGGGACGGTGGCTACATTCCATTATCCCGAAGGTATCAACGAATGCTTGGTTTAAGGGGTTGGATGTGAACCGGGACTTTATTCGTACGATGTCAAGGATCATGTCCAACCATTACTCGTTTGACGCGCATCTCCGTCGTATAGGGCTTGCTGAAAATAATCATTGTGTTTGTGAGAACGGCTATCACGACATCGAGCATGTTGTTTGGCTGTGCGCAGAGTACTGTGTTGCCAGGTCCCAACTAATAGATTCCCTTCGGGCCCGAGGTAGATCACCCTATGTGCCAGTCCGGGACGTCCTGGCAAGCCGTGACCACCCCTATATTTTTCTTATCTATATCTTTTTGAAAACCATTGATGTCCAAGTTTAATACATTTTACCCTCTCTCATTCACAGTAGAATCTCACCAACCTATCCCTGTATCTACAATATGGCATTGCTTCACGAGTCTTCGGTGCACACTCTTCTTGATAACCGTCTATCCAGAATATCATGACATACCGCACATGCTGATGATATAGAGTGCCAATAATTATCCGAAATATCGACCCTCCCCTCGCCCCTGCGATTACAGGCTGGAAACTACAACACTACAACAAAGTGTGCATATCCGCCACAATGATCAATCAGCAAACGACGATGTCAATTACACAATATGTATCCCACTTCCTACCTTTTTCCTTTACTTACATAAGAGGGGAGCAAGCCGCCCCTAAATACGGCTTTCCCTTCCCCCACTAACATGTGACATGTAATATAAAAAAAATGAATTATCGGCCTCGTTAAGCTACAGCATTTGGGCCTAAATAAACGTATTTTTAAGATAAATAAATGCTTTCGTTGGTGAAGGAATTTATATTTCTTCTGCACTTAAGCATTCCATTCTGCATGAAGTTTCAGTCAGTTGGGAAGTTAATGAATCAGGGAGGGAATTTTGGTTTCGGTAAATACAAGCAGAAATAAGTAACTGATTTTGAAATTTCGCAGCACTGGTTTGAGTCCGACATTCCATACTCCCTGTTATGTAGGATGCTAGACAGTGTCCAGGCGTGAAGGCATGGTAATCGTTCATTAGCTATTTCATTTATTTGACACGCCTCAATGCATTACCTAAGCCGTGGGTCTTATAATATTATCAATGTGTAAATAAAAATAAATAAATCGAATTTTAAAGTATATCCATCGGATCTTGTGTACGCGTGTGTTACTTTGCGCAAAGATCTTATTTCTTGTTGAAGATATATTTATGTACTTCATAGCCTCTTGTTGCTTGTGGATCACTTAGCGGAGAGAAAGCGGTCTCGGTTTATCGTTTTCATTACTATCCTCGCTGTTAATGTTGTATGGGCTCTCACGATTACCTGGTTTGAATTGTTTATGGGGCCTATGGGTCACGATCGCGTATCCATGTTCTTTGTTATTTACTTTATTATCAGTGGTGCTGGCAGTTGATTGGGAAGTAGTAGGCGCATCACAATGATCGTTCACGCTGTGCGTTGGTTCTGTATTCGTTGGTGCAACTCCGGTGGTTTGTGATTTAGTTGATGTTGATGAAGGGCTGTGTGATGGATATGCTTACAGTTGATATTGCTTCGTTAGAGGTTTGTGTACGTTGTTTCTCGTAGTGTGTCTTCTTGTGTAACAACGTAAGGCACGCAGGAGTCTGTCCTTCATACGTGCACAGCGTGATTTGAGATTTGGTCATGCGTTTTGCTTAGAATTGAATGTTCAGATATGAAGGAATAGATTCCGTCACTCGTATTCTCACGCAACAAACACCGTTGGAAATATCTAGAAAAATTTTCTCCAGGTTTCAAACTTAAAGGACGTATTACGTATTCCGACATGATGGTTGTAATAAATTTATTAATAGTACCCAAGTGTAGATCGTGCAGACGCATATCAATCTTATCATTGTCAATATAAACGGGTACCTTGGTCCTAACATTATCATGCTCAACGACGTGTTGCATATTGTCTTCCATAGCGTAGCTTTCCGTTATGGCCAAAGTTTTAAACGTTATCAGTAACGAGTATGGGCTTGTATAACGACGACTTCCGATAGTTTAAACTACATTTGAAAATTTGCTGTTCAATTTTGCTGTTGAGTTTCAAACATCTTGAAATGACTGATCGGTATCGCACCAATGAAAGTAACGGTGCTTCATTGTTCACACTGGCTTGGGACGAATTTTATTATTCGACTGCTTTGCTTGTTTATAGTACTGGCACGGTACATATAGACAGCAGACTTCGACATAGATCTTTCATTAGGGCTTAAATCGCAAATGTAAACAAACTGCGTTTTCGCTATTATGACATTATGCGACAAAAATACTACAAGATTGAGGTGAAAATTAGTTAAAATGGTTTTTAGTTCGATTTATAATTAAAGAAAACAAAACGGCGAAACATGCATTTTCTTCGAGATTTCGACTTAGGCCCTTCTTCTCATATGGAATATAAAGGCTAAACTTACATTTTTTGACAGAACCGGGCGTACGGTTATTATTCACAAAATTATTCTTTAAACGGCGGTTCTATTATATAAATGATAAGCAATATCTACTAGGATCATGTCTACTCGATAGTTGTTGCACATAAACATTCGAATATTTCGATATTTTCATGAAATTTGAAGAAAAGATGCACGCGCCCTATCATTTACATTGGGTTTCTATGCGCCCATTTGCTGAGCCCTATTAAAAAGTATACTGTCAAGCTCGCCCATTTACCCAGCCCTACCCAGCAAGACAGAGTCAGTTTAGCCCTTTTACCGCGCCCTTCTGAAAATTATGTACACCGTTTAGCCCTTCCGCAAATGGTGGTTGCTGAAGGGCGAAATCAAATTGGGCGTAAACATTTTTTTAGTTTCTACCCACTAAAAGCACATAGGAATTAAATTCTTTGTTATATTGTCATAAGGTTTAACCATAGATGCTTCCGGAAAAACATGGTCATAAAGTAATTTATACCTACAATAAAAACTACATTTAGAAAAGCATCGCCGTATATTGAAACTGATTTTTCTCCATTTGAGTACATTGCGACTTTGGCCCTATTGAAAGATCTGTGTCGACTTTAGGTACAAACGTTTGTTTGATTCACTGCACTGTTAACAAGCAGAGCGATTGATTAGGTACTGGTATCGACCCTATAGTAATTGCATGATCCCCAGTCGAGAGAGCGCTCAATGAAATTATTCTACGATAGTTGCTATTTTTCTTTTTATGTTATGGATTTCCAGTAAGACGAAAAAAAGCCATTAGCAAGATAACTCAAGTAGAAGCAGAAACACCAAAACGCGGATGTGTCTTTTGAAAGGTACCAAAGGGAATTTTTCGGGTCCCGGATTGAAAGACGATTTAAGCCGAGAAGAAGCGCTGGTAACCATTGTTTCATCGATATTGACGAGGCACTCTTAAGATTAAAAAAACATCGGAAGGTACCATTGGGAGATTCGACTGTATTAAGTTTTGTTTGTCGCACATTCCGATTGAGGATAAGTATACGTTGCAGTTATAGTTGTGGTCGGTCGTAACTGCGATCTGGAGCATAGTGAAAATCGAAGACTGAATAAATAGAAATATATTAGGCTTACAGTAGAAAAACCAGGACAAATCAAGCATTTTCCTCGACTTCCCAGGACACCAGGACAGTAAATGCAAAACCAGGACATGTCTTGGGAAACCAGGACGTATGGTCACCCTATTCTTCGTCATCTAATGACCACAGACACTCTTCTATCTCGAGTTCATAGCTGTTTCTATCACACAACTTATCGCTAAAGTCACTGTCACAATCGATAAAATACATTTAGAACTATCAACATACAGAATCGAATAGACGCGATACTACGCCTTTTAGTCAGGTTAAAGCAAAAAGACACGACGCGAAGAGCAACGAACAACTACATCCGATGCTTTCAGCTCTCTGATTCAGACTGATTTTAATAAATTTACCAGTCATGAATAACATGCCGTTCAAATTTTATCGTGAAGGTAGCAATAAAATTGAGAATCGCATACCTTCGCTCTAATTATAATGCTGTTTTAGCAAAAAAGTACGCACAGCTAAATAAATTAAAATAATGAATTCGTTACGATTTTCATATCAATTAATTTTGTTATGTTCTTCAATTATTTCTAGTGCTTAGATAACAGTATGAAGTGAGTGCTTATTCTGTATATTCTCATTTATAAAACTTTCAACAATTCGTATTCCATGAAAAAAAAATTACAAAATAACGACTATGTGGCAAACATAATAATGGCATCTAGTGAATTACTCTTCACCAGTACAGCCATAAATCGAATTGTTCACAATAAATACGTTATAAAACTGCGAGCATTTATAACGGTGGAAGCTAGATACTCTTATAAGAGTTTTGAAGACGCTTTTCGTAGACTATCTTATTTTATTGAAAATGTTTATAAAACAACATTAAGAGTGGTGACAGGGTAGGGTGTCCCTAAATGACATCATGTTAAAAAAGTCATTGGGCTCACTTCTTAAATGAAAGGTTAGGGTATTAGGACCACTTTCTTCTTCGGAGTGAATCTGATAAAACGCTTCCTACTAGTGGCGAATTTTGATTTTTTGAAAAATGGGCCGATTTTGGATAAAATTTCAAATTTATGCCTGTTGAAGTGGTCCCGAACTGTCTTAGATTTTTTTCAGCATTTTTTTTTTTTTGAGATCCAAATGGAGAAGTTTGGTTAGTTAGTTTGTACAAATCTTGAATTAAAAGAGCGGCAGAGCCATTAAAACTTAGTAAAAAGTGAAATTTTTGGTGCTTTTCAGCATTTTTTCTTCAAAACTGGGTATCTACAAAATTTTGAAAGTATAGAAAACACTTTATATAGTTGAGCCGAATACAGGGACGTAATTTTGCTGAAGAAAGTGTATAGCTACGGCTAATGGGGTGTGAGTTATTTAAGTTTTTGTTGGATAACCTTTGGCATTTTTAGCAATTCATCAAAAATAATGCTGTTCCAAAAAATAAATCAGTTCAAATGTTCTTAGACTACACATTGTTTTTCGGAAAATTGAAGGAAAATTATTAAAAATTACGTTTTTTGTACGTCTTTAGCATGCCAGGACGACGTTTAATGAGCATCTGATGATTTTTTTGTAACTTAAAATATAAAAATAATGATAACTAATGACGCCAAGTCTCTAATTATTTTTTGAAGAGTTAGTTCTCCATAATTACTTCTAGAAGGCATCTTCAACAAAATAATTGTGTCAGAAGATGCGCTGTATTCTGTTGTAAAACTTTTTCGAGGTTATTTGCCCCAAATTCGACTATTTCGGAATTATGTCATCTGTGACAGTAAATATCAGTTTTTCAACACTCACCTCACTCTTCTGTTTTTTTCTCCACTTTAAAGTTCCTAACATAGAAATAAGACCTTATACACAAAATGTGAATACGCCAATCTATTCAGCCTTCAAATATACGCCATAACTTGCCATTAACTCGATATATTTGTTTAATTTTAGTGATTTTCAAACCCTATTGCTATTAGTATACAAGTATAATTTTAAAAAATCGTCATATGCTCATAAAAACCGATTCTAATGTGCTAGAGACAAGCAAAAAACGCCATTTTTCATCATTTTCCTTCAATTTTCCGAAAAATAATATGCGGACTAAGCACACTTCTGTTGTTTTATTTTGTAGAACAGAGTTATTTTTGATGAATATCATAAAATGTTAAATGGTTATTTAACAAAAACTTAAATAACTCATACCCCATTGACCGTAGCTATACACTTTCTTCAGCAAAATTACGCCCCAGTATTCGGCTCAACTATATAAAGTGTTTTCTTTATTTTTAAAATTTTGTAGATACCCAGTTTTGAAGAAAAATTACTGAAAAACAACAAAAATTTCACTTTTTACTAAGTTATAATGGCTCTGCCGCTCTTATAATTCAAAATTTGTACAAACTAACTAACCAAACTTCTCCATTAGGACATTCAGCAAATAAAAAAATGGTGAAAAACATCTAAGCTCGTTCAGGAGCAGTTCAAGAGGCACGCATGTGAAATTTTACCCAAAATCGGCCCATTTTTCAAAAAATCAAAATTCGCCACCAGTAGGGAGCATTTTAGCAAATTCACTCCGAAGAAGAAAGTGCTCCTAATACCCTAACCTTTCATTTAAGAAGTGAGCCCGATGACTTTTTCAACATGATGTCATTTTGGGACACCCTATTACAGGGGTTTACAGTAGCGATAGTTGTATAACTTCTTGTGTATTTTAAAGCTGCCATAAAGCAATTAATAAGGCTAAAAGGAATTTTTATTATTGTACTCAATTACACATTTTATTGGGGCTTTGCAGTTAGCTTTAAGATATCAATAAAACCTGAATAATCTGGCCATGTTTCTTACTTTTATAAAACCTATAGAAATTGTGGTGACTGTAATAAAACCTTTATAAACTTAGTTAAAACCGAAAAGTATTAGATTTGTTGCTTGGTTTGAGACTAAAACTAAGGACATTTGAAGTAAAATTAACGACGCTTTCCAAAATCATCGAGATTAAGGACATGTCCTTTAAAATAAGGACGGTTGGTAACCCTCGTAACATACTGCAATATTGCTTTGTTAGCCAATCGTAAGCTGATCGTCGGTGATCCATTGTTCCAGGACAATTCTATTAAGGTAGTGAAGGAATTACCGTAACAGTTCCTACCGTTACTCGCAGAAGAAGAAAGTCCAGCAAGCAACGAGTTTTACAACGAAAAGCGGGATTATTTCGATTGAATAGCTACACACATGCTCGTCAAACGGTCCGTATGTGATCTTTTTCCGGGCCAAAGACAAGGAGTTGAATTGATTGCAGATTTCTTGATTTCTGAGGAAGCGAAGTTCAGCCATGAGAGAAATAGCGAAATTCGCCCAGATAAACTCCAAAAATAGTTTGAAGTAGGCAAATGATGTTGCTGACGGGTCTTTTACGATGGAGTATAGAGTATAACCAACCGAGTTGACGTAGATGACGATTCATGTTTGAATTACCTTCAGTCACTGAAGATACTAGACTGTAAACGTTTGCATTCAGCGTAAGTCGCAACTGACGGGAAGAGGACATATATCAACTCAGACTCTTATCGAGTGACTTTCGCCGGGTCTCCTCTACCTACTTATCTCCTCTTTGACAAGGTTCGTGTATCTATAATGAACTGCACTAAGTGCAAACAATTGGTACACACAGCCTCCCACTGGAGCAATAAAATTACTTGTGGGAAATGCGATGGGAATCATGTGGATGACTCACGTGAAAGGGATGTTGGAAAGTGTCTCTACTGTTAGGGAAATCCACGTTATATCCTGACATGTCCCGCGTACAAACATCGCGAAAAGAACTGAAGCGTTCTTTTCAGGGACGCTCTTAGCGATCTTTAGCAGAAATGTTGAAGATAGCTAATCCATCGGTCTCTATGAACATATATACTAACTTGTCTACTGACGAAGGCGACTCTGATGAACATATTCTGCTGTATCTAGAACCAATAGAAAAAGGAGGAATATTTGCTCACCTAAACGTTGAAAAGGTCCAAAGGTTCTACAAAAATAACAGCTCGAGGCAGTACTGGTGCAGAACTGAAGGAAGTAGCTCATGATCTCGGATATCTTAGTTCAGAAAAGGAGTTCCCAGCACTTCTTGGAACATAAAACCCCCAAATGTTCCCATATCTCAGCCATTGAAAGAAACTAGCGCACAATGATGGTACTCAGAACAAAAGTTGGCCGAAATTTCCAAAACTTTCCACGCGAAATAAAGATATTTTAGTATTCTGGATTCCATTACGGAATATACACGCAGAATTTTATTTATGCATCGATAGCATACATTTCTATCTGCCTCTCGTTTCTTCTGCAGTAAATTTTTTGCATTGGACATATTCGGTCTATCCACTCATTGAATGCTTACTAGAAGTATATGCATGAAAATGCATAAAAATCACAGCAGAAGAAAAGAGACGGGTATAGAAAGTATTCTAACTATACATATCTTTGTTTCTCAGTGTATGATTTCACAAAAAATGGTTTTGGATTGATTATAAACAACAAAATAAGAAATTTTCTAACATGGAAAATGTTAATTTTGGCTTTAGTGTCACAGTGTATTTGAACGACATATCATTCGAAACCAATAAATTTCAGACATATTTTCAGGCATATGGTGATACTTAAACACATTTTTGTATAGCTTTAGTTAACTATATAAGTTTATTTTGCAATACACAGTAATGGAAGTTAGTAAGTCTTGTACTTCTTGTGGATATCCCAATTTATCGCTCCCTCGCTCATGTCTCAAAGTGAAAATTTATAGGGCCAGAAGCTAACATTAATCCAGGTCAATGCACGTGATGATTACCTCTTTTCTATATCTTTGATCTTCTTTATTCGAAGCCTCTACTTCAAACAAACGACAAATTGGAAGAACAGCCATTTTTATAATGTCATGACCATGTAATGGCAGCTTGTGTGCTGTCGTCGGCATATTGAACCAAACATATTCGTACATTACCACGAACTCCCTCGACTGCCTTGAAATATTGATTAGTTTCAAAAACAATCACACGGTGCTACAAAATAAAAAAAATTGAATGAACTTTTGAAGTGGTCTGATAAAGGTTGTAGATCTCGTCAAATTCATCACAAAATCACGTTTGATCAATTTAATATACCCTCAATATCTTGATTTATAGCCAAAAACCCATTTTTCAAGATTTTCAACACGAAAAAAATTTCTACATGGTCATAGATCAACCGATTTAAAATTCTCTGTGTTTGGGAAAGAAGAAGAAATGATCTTTCCAACAGTATGCTATGTTATGTTCTTTTGTTAAAACTACTATTTGGTTTTTGAACTACAATATTGTGGTTATCACTGGAAATTAGCAAAAATTGTGAAAAAACAAGATAACGACAAGATCGCGAAACGGTTATTTTTAAGATATAACCTTAGTAAGAGGGGGGGGGGGGGGTGGTAAGGGTTTCAGCTAGTAAAAAAATCACTGTTTCCGCGAATTTACAACCTCGGGTGAAGCGAATTGACCACTACTTTTGTGTGTTATAATGTATCATTTCAATAACTTTCTGTAATTTTTTCATGCAAAAATATCTACAAGCGACTCGGTGATGAAGGTTTTTGTAGAACGTCTCTGGAAAAAAATTAAGGGTTGTGTGCAAGACACGACCACGATGACATTAAAAATGCAACCAGTTTTATGAGCAAGCAATATTATCCGTGGCCAAATTAAAACCTCTTAATGCCATCGACTGTTTCAGAGCTACACACAGGCACGCTTTTATTCACTAGAGATAAGGCCATTACAAATCTTTTTTAAAAATTATGTCCAAGTTCAAATTTTTTTCTGAAGGGGGGGGCAAACAAAAAGTAAATATTTATTTTAATAAACACATTTTTTTTTCTTTTTGTATTTTCTTTCGATTGTTCTCGGGGACGTTTCCGCAGGGTGATTTCGTATAGAGGGGTTGAGCTATTTGTTTTACTAGAAAAATTCAAGCAAACATTACTGAATCAATCAAAAGTTCCCATAGGAAAGGGATGCTAAAGTTTTCGTTTTATATAATTTTCCCAACAGTGCAATTTTTAAATTCCCAATAAAAGCTTGAAAGTTCTCTAAGAACTTAATGTAAACATTTAAGAGTACTTTAAGGTATTAACTTTTGGTTGCTTGAATAGTTTTCGTTCCGTTGTGGCGGCACATGGACCGACTGTACACAAGGCATGAAAATCGGTCAAAGGTGAACCTGCTTGATAACAATGTACAGAAACAGGATTGCAACATTTCACTTATGGACTTTTGGAAAACATTCTGGAATGAATCCAAAGGTAAAGTGTGCGTCAATGGAATTATTCATCTCAGATATGGTTTTCTCTGATATTTTTTTTTTCTATTGCGTATTTCGTATACAATAGCCTGGCGAACGTACATCCTGTGCATACTATACTTTTTCGAACTCTAGTGGAAACATCAGCTGTGGTTTATCGCTTGTGCTTGAAGACTTTTAGATTTGTTTGTTTGGTACATGATAGTAATTCGGCTCGGTTCCGTGTACATCTTCGAAATCTTTGCATTTTTCTCCATCTTGTTGCACAGTAGGTAGCCACATCAGATAAATTCATTTGATAGTCGTACGGATTTATGAAATGTATAACAATCATCAGTTCATTTTTTGCCTTTTTCATATAAGAAAGACTGTGCAATCACTCTGAAATTCGACTTTTTAAGCTACACCCGGAGTGTCGAGTGTCATATACCACTAGATTCAGTTCGTCGATATCTGAAAATGTCTGTGTTTTATAGTATGGTTAAATAGCTTCAAAAGTGCATTGGCTCTAGGTGGAATTCACTTTTGTGCGTAACCGCTACTAATAGTCCTTACTTCTCTTCCTTCCTTTTGTTCCACGAGACTGCATCGAAGTGTTATATCGTGGGGAGGCGGATTCAGTCTTAAGACAAAATGATTCATTAGAGCGGTTTAGCTCCGAACACATATCCGGCTAATCGCAGTGGTGAACTTCCGTTAGCCATTTGGCTCCCGTTTCTGTGAACCATTTAGTTCCTGTTTTCGCGAGCCATCTCAATTCCTCGTTGGAAGTTCTCCCGATACCGATGCCTTTTACGTGAGTCATTTAGCTCCCAGTTTTGTCGCAATCTTCTCGCATAGTCCTACTCATAAGGCCAACCAGTACTTGGCGAGGACGGTTTGGCGATACCGGATGGAGCGTAGCGTCTGGTTCGCTGCTTCCGGTTCGTTGAAAACTCTACGACCCACCGCTGGTGCTTCACTCGACCTACTCGATCTTGTCCCTGACGGTGAAACTAGTCTGCTCACATGCTTCGGTCCAGCTGGTTCGTGGTGCCCAGTACACTGGCGCCTCAAGCAAAGCTGTGGTTGCTCTCACAGCCTTCCCCTTAACATAATCATCGTAACTTTAAAAGTTCAGATTGATGATATATTTTCCGACCGCGCTGTCTTTCGGCTGCTAGTCATCACCAACTCTGTTTTAGGATGGGCAATCGTCTCCGTGTCGAGTGTCTCCTCTTCTAGCGATTGTCCGATTACTTGGAACACCACATCATCCGTGAAGCCGAAAATCGTTATATCTCTGGGAAGGTCAGCTTCAATACTCCATCGTACACTGCGTTCCACAGCGTCGAGTTGGGGAACGTCAGTTGTAGTTGTGATTCTCCCTTGTCTGTCTCGTAGATCAGTGTTCGGTACTGAAAGTAGCTCTATAATATCCTGCAGAGTTACTCATGCTGTACAGCGAATGGGCGATTGCTTCCCAGCTAGTACTATTGAAGCATTCTTCACGTCTAAGGGAACCACCACGCAAAAACAATATCCTTATCTCTGCTGTCTCCAAAGCTCCCACAATCGTTTGGATGGATTTCACTGTAGACCTGCCTATAAGGAAGCCGAATTACATGAGGTGCCGTTCTCACGGTCCGCGTACTTCGTTAGCTTGTTCAGGATTACTCCTTCTCTCTAACTACCAAGGGATATATTGACTACGCTGAAAGATCTCCATGTTGTCCCGGCATCGGAAGCAACATCAGCTTTTGTCGCTTCCAATTATCGGATCGTTTTGAACATATCCGGGCTCTCATGTATCGCTTCACTTTTATGGCTTTCGTCATCTCGATAAGCTGTTTGTTGGTAAATCGATCTTCATCTTTGTGATCATCCTCCTCACTGTACGGCGAAAATAGATTTATGTTGTGGGGAAAACCTTTCGATGGTGACCTCCATCCTTTCCGGGCACCTTTCATGGGGTGCAGCTGAGCCTTTTATCTTTGTTATGCTAACTTTGTAGGTCTCTCCTAAGGAAATTCGCGTTGGCTTTGTAGCAAGGCTTTCTTGTACAGCTTGACTGCTTTGTTGAGAGCGGTTCTTGCAGCTCGCTTCCCTTGAGCTTTCTGACTTCTGTTTTAATTTTAAATATATTTGACATGGTTCAATGCGTTAGCACAACTGAGCCGTGGAGCGCACCTTGGGGGTCATTTGGTTCGTCTTCTCTCGCGTTTTCGTTTACGTCCATGTCATCATCGGTACTGCATTCATCTTGCTCATCGTCGGATGTTCTTATTTGTTGTTTGTGCTTACGGGTCGCTATTGTAAATCCTTCTTCATCGGTATTAGATTCCTTATTGGTGGTGTTGGTTGTTGGTTTGGAAACATTTGCTGTAATCGTTGTTACTTCGATGTTGGTAATGGCAGTTGGTTTAGTGGTACTGGGGCCGATCGTTGTTGAGCTGGTGCTTGTGAATGCCCGGTCTGCAGTCGTTAGTTTACCAACTGGTTGTGGTTTAACATACGATGATTGTATACCGGCTTTGGTCGTATCAGGTGGAATTTCTTTAGCATTCTCTGCGCAAGGTTTCCCGTGGTGTAGCGGATGATCACAATATTGACAGGAGGGAATAGGTTTTGTCGGACGCATTCTCACCACACGAACGCCGTTGCGGAGTCTTGGGAAGAAGTTTCCCCAAGTATCTTCCTTAACACTATTCACCTCTCCGTATTTTGACAGGATTTGTTTGATAGCGAAGGAACTAGTACGTGGTGCCAGGTCATGTATCTTTATTTCAATACTGTCAACATCTATATACGTTGGGATACTGTATAAAATGTCATTACATTCGATGACGTGTTTCATGTTGTTCTGGGAAGCGAATGATTCTGCTTGACTAATGTTTTTTAACATATTCAGTACCGCATGTCGTAAATGGTGGAATTGCGCCGCATAAAGTACCGCAAGCTACGTTGAACTTCAAGTTCACCTTCAACATTTGCTCTCCTTCATGAATTGATGGTATTACCGGATATTTCGTGTAGTCAACAGCAACACAGTTTGCCCGCATCGTGATATACATTTGCTTTGCATTGTCACTCATTGTTTGTTCACGTTTCACACACTAGGCAGAAGCAATCAATTTTTGCCTTTGCAAATAGACCAAGCGTCGCGCGGGTAAATTTGATTATTTGCCCTGCTATTGCAGCGGAGCGATTTCTAGCTTCTGAACTGAGCGAGATGAGAAAGCGAAGTGATCTCCGACTTCTTCTCCAAGCTCGGAGGCAACTTATACGTAGATCGATAATCGTCGTATTGCACCCGGCGACCGTTTCTCGGTTTCCCATCCCTTGGTATGGTCGCATTACACGCCCTTGTTAGTAGTGCCGTGAACTCGTTCGCATTTAGGTTGAAGAGGATACCCTCAAATTCAAGACGGACACGTTTCTATGAAAAATCGCTGTTGTCCATCTTCACTCGTTTATATATCTCCCACATGTTCATATTCATGTGTAGTTCATAGTCCTGTTATCAATGCTGTACCAGATCGCTTGGTGGTCGCTGTGGATATATCCTCGCACACTTTTCACTCCATCTTTCCGGTTACTCCAAGGCTACAAAAATAGACATCGATAATGGATTGCCGATTCCCCCTGCGGTAAGTGCCGATGATACTATTATTTGTAAGATCCATACTTAGCTTTGCTAGAGCATTCTTGATCGCTGATGGCCAAACAAAGTTCTTTTGATTCCAGCGTCTATCTCGAAAATTTCGCATGTTTCTGGTTCTTGGAATATTTCAGAATTAATGTCTCTTCGGCTTCTTGGAAAACGACTTATTCGATTTTCACAAGCTTAGCCTTAAATGGAAGGTTTGGTAGCAGATTTTGATCTGATCAAGTTCATAAGAATCGCACATATGGCTGCGGAAATACGGTATGAACACTACGATCCCATATGAAATCTTTAATTGTCAAAAACTTTTCGGTAAAGCTCATGTATATTGAATATTGAACCACATTCAATATACATGAGCTTTACCGTGCTATGACGATTTCGGATATTTTGCAAGATCGAATTGACTGCCCCGAGCTTCTCAGTGCGATAAACATGAACGTTCGCTCTCGCGCCCTTCGCAATAATTTATTCCTCCGATAACCTCTTCACCGGACTAACTATGGAGTAAACGGTGCCATCATTGGTTTGCAGCGGACCTTCAACAGAGTGTCATCCGAGTTCGATCTTCACACTCCACGTAGCAGATTACAATTTGACTTTTTAAATAGATTAAGAAATTATCATTAGGACCACACTGTGTCTGTCGATATTAAATAAATAAAAATACATATAAATCGCCAAGAGTCTGATTTGAATTCAGATGTTTCCTTATCGAAATTATTTTCGAATGCAACGATCGATTATGTCACTATCGACTGTTGCGTTTTAAATGGAATCGATTCAGAAGTCGGTCTGTATTACCCTTTCCATGAGATTTTCGTTTCATAATACACAGATGGGCCCTTCCTTCCGCGATCAGCAAACGTTTCATTTGATGTTGGACTGGATCGATGATCTCATTTAAACTTCACATTTACCCGAGAATGGTCAAAATAAAAATTATCATGGGATGGTAATTTCTAAAACTACCATAATAGTTTTCAGTTACGAAAAGCAAAACTCTATGGAGGCTATTGTTGCTCTATAAAACGTGACAATTTTTTGAATTTTGGTTATTTTAAAAAAAATTATTTGCTCCCTGATTTTTTTCAGCGATTTTGAAGGGAGGGGGGTGACATAATTTTTAAAAAAGATTTGCAATGGCCTAATTGTTGAATTTTTAAATTAATAGCGATTACCTGTAGTGTGACAAATTCAAGTTTTAAAAAAGTTTTATTCAAATCCCCGAAATGTGAACATAAATTAATGATGCTCACAAACAAAACCTTACATCTATCTTTAAATACCTGCTATCAAATTAAATGTTTGCAAGCACTATAGGAAAATAACTGGTCATAAATCAAATTATTCGTAAACGAAGAAAGTTTAACATATGTATCTTTATATATTCGGTGGTTTAATTAACATTAACTCTGAAATGTTCTATATTTAGGGTCCATTGGTGGAATCCTGAAAGGGACTATTTGTGGGATCCACAAACACGCGTGCTATGGAATGAAAGGTACTAAACTAACTAAGGGATTTTGGTTTAACAAAAATAACATGCAGAATGGAACAATTATTCAGCTGCATAAAAAGGTTTGCCATCTCTTCTAGCCGCACGCTACTTACTTCAGATAAATATTTCGGAATGAAAAGAAACATCCTTTCCCTTCAGCATCTACTATGAAATACTGATAGCTTGAAACGTTACATCGGCTTTTATCACTTTCGCACTGATGATGGAAGGACTGCCTTCATGCAGAATAACGAAAAAATATTTGTCGATTTTTCACATCCTCCGATTTCTATAATATTGCAGACTTTTGGATTTGGTTTGGTTTTCGCCAATTTCAGTATATTGCCTTTTAAATAACTGCACATTTTTGTATTGTTTCGGAAAGATAATTTAAAACAAATCACAGATTGTTGTAAATTTCAGATTGTCAATGTACGCGCAAGCAAAAAGTAACGAATATAAACGGCGGAATTAGGTTATCGCTGTTTGGAATTTTTCAAATTTGTTCTTCATTGTTGGTTATTATGGTTATGGTAATTTACAAAAATAACATGCGAAATGGAACAATCAGTCAGCCGCGTCTACGGTTTGCCGTCTCTTCCAGCCGCGCGCTACTTACATCGGATAAATAATTAAAATTAGAAAGAAATAAACAACCTTCCTCTTCAACAGATAATTTGAAATACTGATAGTTTGAAACGTGACATCGGCTTTTATCACTTTCGCATTGTTGATGGAAGGACTGCCTTCATGCAAAATAACGAAAAAAATATTTGCGGATTCTTTTTAGTGCGGCTTTCGCTAGTTGGCAGTGTTACCACATCCTCCATTTGTTAACTGAAATTTTTATATAGAAAAGAATACCAAAACCAAGAAAAAATACTACTAATTTTCCTTGGTTTTGCTATACTTTTCTATATGAAAATCCAGTTAACAAATTTTCTACTGCGATTAGAGCTATGTTCACCTGTTAAAATATGTTTAGATATGTGTAAGGAGCAACCTTTGATGATATGTGGGCGTGTAGGGCCTAGCAAATCAGAATGTATGTGATCTTCCTATGGAAACATAGCAAAAACACGATTTTTGATTGGAGACACCTCTAAATCATGTCCAAATTAAGCCATTTTTGGAGAAAGTTCTCAAATTCACACCTAGAACAAAAATTTGAGC
This sequence comes from Topomyia yanbarensis, assembly GCF_030247195.1. Classification (NCBI taxonomy): domain Eukaryota; kingdom Metazoa; phylum Arthropoda; class Insecta; order Diptera; family Culicidae; genus Topomyia; species Topomyia yanbarensis. The sequence goes on along the minus strand of NC_080671.1, from coordinate 207,717,851 downwards.
TGACCCATGTATATTTCAAAACTTTTCCAAAATTTGAAGAACATTAGGTTTACGTGCCAGCAAATAGTGTCTATATGACTCCGTTAATTGCAAAAATCTATGTGTAAAATCAATAGGCATAGCGTTTACTTTTTTTGAGTGATGGTGAACCGTACAGAGTAACAATGGTCAATACAAACGGATAATGATGACGATCCAATTTCATTAGCGGTACGGGTGGTTCTAGGATTTCAAAATCACTGGCACTACTTACAAAGGCTAAATCAAGTAATCTTCCATTGTCATTCGTCAGGTAGTTTACTTGTTGCAGACCCTGTTCACTTTGACAAAATTCAGTCTTCAGTTCAGTAACGCCATCGAACGAGTTCACATAGAACTAATCATATGCTCATTTCACACACTCACACTACTACAGAGTATCGTAATACGCGCGCATATGCGACTGCTGTCATTTTTTCTGTACTTCGCTTCAATGCACACGGCGCGTTTGGGAATATCGTTCTGCTCGCACCAACATGAGAGCGAAGAAAAGGGCAGATAAAACGAAATCATCAAAGAGAAAGGAGCACATCCTTCTGAAGCGGTAAAGAATGGCGGATAGCAACTGGAAAAAAGTATACTGAAAGTGTCTGTGTGAAAAGTACTTTTCGGTTCTCGTTTTCATCCTGCGGCTGCCAATACAGATTGGAGAGATCGATAGAGAAAAGGCAGTCGGCCGATATACGCATTATTCTTTTTTTTGCGTAATGAAGTGATCGGTCAGTTCCTTAAAGATTCACACGCCGATATCTTTCCATTATTATGTGCTGCCTCCAAACTCTGTAGCACTTTAATAGCCTTGGCCTGTTTTGAATTTAATTTCCTTTAGAAATGTTCACTATTAACGATATGCTCGAATATTTTATGAATGATAGAAACAGTTCTACAAACAAAAATCATAGTTTGCTTCAATAGTTCTCAGTGTCAATAGTATAATATATTTCCCAAAAAAGTGGTAATATTTGAAAATCGTAATTTCTGCACTCAACATTACATGAATATATTATTCGAGATATCGTTTATTAGAATACGATTCTCACAAACGCAAGTCTCATAGGTGCTACCCGAATTTAGCCGCGATCAAGTGTAAATGGATTGATCGTTTTACTCCATTTGCCATTCTTCTCTCTCTCTCTCTCATTACGGTGAGAAAAGAACCACACTGCCGAAAGCATCTGACATGCTCGCGCAATTACACGCTGAAAGAAACTAGTACAAGTGCGTTCTGCTGGTTGAATGAGAACTCGAAAGATGGTGTTGGAATCACCAAAATGATGTTGTCGAAGGTTTGTTCGTGGAATTTGACAGTGGGATATCTTGTACTTTATCATCTTTGCTTGTTGTAAACCAGAAGCGATCATAGTTTCGACTAACAACAGCTCGTGCTCAGAGGATGCATTATTAGGGATAAAGCATCCGATTTCGTCATCAAAGCTAAACCGGGGGCGTAAACACCTGGACGCTGGTCAACGGTAAATTACAATCACCGAGAACAACAACCCTAGTGCGATCATAAATGTGATTGAGCAGCTTATCTACACAGGTGGAATGCTGCTCATATAAAGCGAGCTCGGAATTTTTATGGTATGTAAATCACACAAATAACGATAGATACGGTCCCACATGTGACTCGAACGGCAATCTGCTCTAGAGACTCAGCCCCATCGATAGTTACAATATTGCTTCGATTGTTTTTCTTTATACCTATCAAAACACCACCACCACGGTTGTGCCGGCTTGTGGAAGAATTCCGATCACAACGATATATTGCATACTCATCGGTCTGATCAGTATTAAGTATATTGTCGTTGAGCCATGTTTCAGTAAACACCACAACGTCATAATCAGTAATCGAAAGTGCTGCAAAGAGTTGCCGGGTCTTGGAGCGGAGCCCTCTCGTGTTTTGATAGAAGATCGTGAATGGACGTTTAGTTTCGTTGTGTGAGTTGTTAGTTTTTGGGCCGAGATCGGAGCTTTATGGTGTGAATAAGGTGTTTAGAGTCGGACTAGTGTAAATGATGAAACACGAAGCGAGCGCGGTAGTTATCGCGGTTGTTGGTTGTGATTCATCCCAGTTGCGACGATTGAAACTGAAAAGTCAATCTGGTGTAGAAGTCAAATTCGCGGAAAATGATCCCCTTCTGCCAGGTGGACTTTAACAGCGATACGGATTTTGGCTGCATACCAACTCCAACTTTGAACGACACGAAGGAAAGTTCGTCAAGATTTTTGCCCTTGGGAACTAATTTTCGAACGTCAACAGTTTCGCTGGTGTTCAGGTTTCGCTGCACCAAACCGCGTATGTCATCCTCTGTAGCATTTGGATTGTAGCCGGATAGGTAAGGCCAAAATAAATCTTCCTTCGTTTTCCGTACAGTCAGTGGTATTACTACGTTAGGATCGATATCTTTTGTACCTTCAGTGACATTTGAAACAGACTGATCAGAATCGCCATCAATCCTGGCACGTTTTCGCGTATTACTGGAAGTACTTTCCTTACGGCCAGCTCGATCATGAAGTACACTTGGAATGTGTTGCAAAATTTTGTTGATTTTTGCGCTGTTTTGTTCCATCTCTTGTCTTAGCTCCATTAGTGCTTTGTTTTGTTCAGCGATAATGGCCTCCATGGCATTGTAGGTGGATGAAATCGTTTGACGAAAAGTAGTAATAGCCATCCATTTAGTACAAGAGTTGCACTTCCAGAATAGATTAGCGCATTTGGCGATCGAATCACGCATGGCGGTAGATTGTTTCACAACTTTAGGTGGAAAGACGACTTACAGAATCCACTGCCAACGATTTCTTCCACTTTTTTCAATTACACGAGTGCAGGCACAACAAACTGACGCAGCACCCATTGTAATGGTTACAGAGAAATTAAATTCGGCAAAATCGTTAAAGTTGCGGCTCGGAATAGGTGTACTCCAAGTATGTTGAGCAAAGCAATGATCGATGAACGGTATTTAAATGTTGAATGTAGAAAAACGGGGATTTTAAACACAAAAACACTGATTAGGAAACGAGTAAGCCACACAAACAACAATGTTATTTACCTCGAACGCTTGCACTCGAGTATTTTCACTGGTTGAAGTAAGCGGTTTCTAAAACGGCCAACTTCGTACTGCAGCAGATCCTCGCATGTCAAACTCACATCGGTGACAACGCTTTCAGACCGTACTTTTACAACTTTTTACACATAATAGTCCTTCGTAAAGTGCTCGCAGTAAGCAATATCGTTTGCCTGCTTTGAGTTAGTCAACACGAGCCTGAGTCTGTCTGAGCGGACCTTTTTTATTTCGGTAACAGCCGAGAATCGTTCCGCTAGGTCTTTTGAAATCTGTAACAGATTCAGCGATTTTGTTTTGGGCCGAAAGAAGACCACAAAGGGACCGGTCGAGAGCTCTGGATATTGTTTGGGTCGGGGGAGAGCTTTAGGAGTCCACTCGACCTCCATTTGGCCATCAGAGGAGGGAGCCATCGACACCGTCAACGCACGGGGTCAGCACCCGCGCAGACGGGAAAAAGTCGTAAATGTATCAAAAAAGGTAGATTTCATTTATCTGTATATTTGTTTCCCACGACGCTCAAGTCCAGCTTATATAGCTGATTATGGTTCAATCCTTACTTTGCGAACAAAAGGCTGAGGAATGCGTCCTAACGGTTAACACACGAACAAAAGAAGATAAAAGTCCAAAACCTCGAAGAGGCAGAGAATGCGCAAGATAACCTTGGACGCGGATTAGCACTATTCTTTGTCGTATGACCTGGAAACAAAACACTTGTATCTCGATCAAGCACTCGAAAACGAATGAGATAGAAGTATTTGTTGAACAAAACCAAATATTTGGTTTTGAAAAACGCCCATTTTAGTTTGTAACAGTCATTCGTCAAGTTTGAAATTCAACTAAACGTGTTGTCGTTTCAAAAAGGCCTGACTCTTCTGCGTGAAGATGATTGTATAAAATATGCTACATTCGACTCATTAGCTTCCGTTAACATAACAAAACGTCATGTCACCTTTCCGTCACGATTAGTTATTGTCACGACGGTACTAAATCGAACTGCCCAGTTATCAGTTGCGAAGCAATTTGAACATGCGCATTTTCTGTCGATATATAACGTGCATTTATATTAGTGCATGTTATGGTGATAAATTTACAAAAAAAAATTAAGACAAAAATTTCATAATTTATTTTTGTATGCTTTGGGTGCCGTTGGAAGATTGGAAAGGTAGACTAGAAATAAAATATTTTCGTTTATTTATGTCATGTTTTAGAATGGTCTTAGGAACAGAATCGTTTACAATGGTGCTGATTCCAAAACCGTCATCCAGTGTGCTCAGAAATTTGATTCCGACCCTTTCCCCTTTTCCGGAGACTGAATTAACTCTTCGGCTGATTCAGCAGAAATTACTACTCGTAAAGATTTCCCTGAATCTAAGTTGGTTGCGAAAATGGCATTGACCCAATATCCCTTTGAACCTTCCCTAGCAGCGACCCGGATTAAAGACTCACGACTCCTTTTTAGAAGCTTGCAAATCACTTCCGGGCCGCTTTTCCGATCGAGTCCATTCCGTTACGTACTATCACGTTTATCTCGTTCTCTAGTTTCTAGAGGATGTCCTTGTAACTCTGGTTGCATCACTTGAGGAAGTAGACTAATAGCCGTAAGCTCAAACGCGTACTATTTTTAAACCGGACTAACTTTTAAACCGGCCTAAACTATTTAGTAAGCTTTGACCCAACGATGCTGTCATTTATATGGCTGCGTTCTGATCTGCGATACACGACAATTTAAAAACAACAAATTCGTGTTAAAGAAAATGAGTAAATTAGACAATAAAATAGCTATTCTTCGTCATATGTCTCGTTCCATAGCGTGGGAGAACAATTTTGTCAACATGTAACTGATATGTTTCTGAACTTAGAACTTTAACTTGGTGGATAGTTTATAATTGGCCGATGATGTACAGCATTTTAGTGACACAATATTTAATGCACAAAAGAAAATAAGTTTGATGTGGTTGAATCATCGTTTGTAACTGGTGCCATGATAGTTATTTTAAGCATTGATTAAAATATTGGTTGAAATATTTCAATATGAATTCAAAATGAACTGTGAATATCATTCTAATTGAACACGATATCTGTCGACACGGTGGGAGAATATTTATATTCGTTTCAAGCTAATTTTCACAAGTTTGGAATAAATATCAATTATAAATAAAGGTTAGATCACACTCTGCAAATTAGAATTGTACACGTTTTTTCAGCGAAACTTAAATAAAAAGTAAACAAAGGTCAAACAAAAAATTAAACTTTGACAGAATGATCGCAAGTGTTATATGTATTTCATATTGTTGATTGCATATTTATGAATGCAGATTGGAACGATTTTATTTGCTAACAAAATTTTTACGATTTTATAAATAAACAGAAATGAAAGTTTTGAGCAGCCTAGTAATATATTTTTACGAACAAATATATTGATCGTCGTTGCGTTCGCAATCAATTTTAAAATATTTTTATTTGTGAGTTTATTCATATAGAAAAAATGCGTATATTTAAAATCTTTTATTTAATCTTTGCTTAGGGTATTCATGGAGTTACTTTGTAAGCAGTTAACATTCTGATTCAATTTATGAACTGGGAGTGAAAATAATAAAAAAATTAAAATCGTGCATTTTACGATCTAGATCCGATTGTCATTTATTTGGATCTATGCAATAAAAAAACTAATTTTTTTCGTTATTCACTTTCTTTGATGTGAGATACGACAGATATATGGGCAATAATTCGTGATAACATGTTATTGATTTATATTAAGGAATAAAGTGATCTTACTTTTTATTCATACGTTTATTTGACACGGCATTTGCAAAACCTTTGTACGCCAGTTTCTTTTTTTACATAGCACATTACACAAATCCTTAAGACTAATTTTAACTATACTAGTAATTTGTCTAAAACTAACACTGAAATCACTTTATTGTTTGCTTTTTTCCTTACATTGTTGTATTTTATAATGATCTAGTATTTTCGGGTGTATTTATTTACTTTTTTCTGTTATTGTCTAAACTTAAAAACTGAATATTCTAGGACACTTTTAGAGTTTTCGATTGAAGAAACTGGTGGAGTTTTCTGCAATGAAATTGCACTTTTCTTGCAGAAGTGTTGTCAAAACGCCGACACCATGTTCCATTGATTGGAACTGTAATAAAAAAGTGCAATTCCAGTGCAATTTCGGGGCAGAAATTTGGCACCGAAAATTTTGTCGGTGGAGCCAGTGCACTCACCAATACTAACAACGCAAATGTCAAAACAACATTGAAAGATGGCCGCACGAAAAAGTTTAATCAAAAATCGTACGTTACATTTTTTTATTAATTCATTTTTATTATAAGGTAATATTCTTTTTATTTATTTCAGTTCACGAATGGGAACTTTTTCAAACTAGTGAGGACAGAATTGAGAGCCCGCGAGTCTTGAAGCTTGAATCAGATGGAATCTGTTTGTTCGTAAAAAGCAGTGGTTGTTGGAGTTTTCACTTCCGGAGATGGAACAAACCATCATGATATCAACAGTGATAGTGGGTATTGGCTTGTCTACGCTGACTGATAACACTCTTCTCAGGGCCCTGGATAAACTCCACCCTATTTGGGTGGGCAGAGCGATTGCCCCGAACATATCGGTTCGGAATCCTGAATGGTTTCCAGCTCAAATACAATAACAACCAATACCCAAATTGGTTACTGCATTTGCCATAGTCTTCCGGATTCCGGTAGAGTACCCAAGGTGGAGCTGGCTTGCAGTACAGTGGCCGCGAATGGAGGATGGCAAATCGTTGAAACTGTGTGATGTGTCCGTGGGTTCTAGGGAACCTTCCCAGCCATCGAAATTAGTCGTTTACCAAATTTTTTCGTATGGAGAGATGTAATTTGTAATGCCGGTAGGACAAATTGATCCTTAAGAAGCAGTTCTATATAATTTGAAAATTCCAATTCATCGAAAATAACATGTTTTATTGAATTATGATAATCTTACGATTCCGAGACAAAAATATCGAATCCATCCGTGTAGAAAACGTGTTTGATGATATATAGATGATATCGACGCAGTCAATCTTTGTCACAATTGAGTTTAAACGCACACAGAACGCACATCTTCGATTGTACACAATTTGTGTGGGACCTGAGGGTGGAAGGTTTTCTCTACTTACAGTACCATTTCATTCAGTTCGTCACGAAGATTAATTGTGTGTTTGCTCTTTCGGGACTATTGGATTCGATTGGTAATCAGAGCATTCAAATAGCTGCGCATCATATTCATCGTGACCGAATAATCCGGGTACTCCGAACAATGAATGCATTTAAGATTTCCATGTTACTACAACATTAGGCCACACTATGTGGCGATTCACCTCTGATACAGAACTTCTATCTCTAACCTCCCCTGCGATTCCAACCGAGGTACGAGCCATCTTAAAGTGTTTTTGCTTGAACCTAGTGGTTGGGATCAACCACTATCAGTTCATACATTTTGACAGCGGCTTGGAGTCTGATTCTGTTTCGCTACGAGTGGAAACGACATTAGTCAAGACTGGGTGGTATCAGTAGCGACTGACTCAAATGGCATGTTCTCCACGCTAATCGGAGATTTGTGCCTTTCCTAGTGCGTGATTGGGTGGGATCTGTGGGCGTATGCTAACAAGGAATGGGAACAAACGCGTTATTGCTAATGTATCCGTCAGACAAAGTAAAGCTTTCGGTATAGGTAGTTAAGGTTTGTTTTAGGACGTACAAAATTATTTCTATTCTCTTCACGAATAAAATTGATGCTTTTTAGTCCAGTAGCTTCACTTTGTTTATAACCTAGTGAGTGTTTCAGCGATATTTATTTGCTTGAGATAATGTTGTTCCACTAGAGATAAAAGAACCCCGTGCAAAAAGATATTTCAAAATTAAAATTTGAAGTAACGTTTTATTTTGAGAATTTCAAGACGTTTCATTATCAACGTGAAATCCGTTAAATTAGGGTCAGCGGCGTCTTCAGAGGATTTTGTGACACTCTTTGTCTATTAATACATCCACCTAAAATACGATTTAGATTGAAATGCTATCTTACAAATCAATCATCAAAATGTTAAAAGATGTTCTAGACCCCCCAATGGAACATTTCAAAGTTATGCTAATGAAATAATTTTTGGTTAGTGAATACTTCAGCAATAGACTTTTTGGTGAATATATTATTCTACCAAGGTTGCCGTGTGACTAGCTAACAATTCAGTAATGCTCAGCAGCGTACCTGCTGATATATTCACACTGACGAAATCTACCTTCCAATAGGCCGTTATTTTTCACACAACTTTGACGCACAAGATGGACGTATGTTCTCTGTGGTGGAGTTCTGTATGTTCCTTAATGTCGCCCAGGGGGGTAATTCTGAAACAATATATTTTCTATCGGGCAGCCCTTGAACTCCGGAAGAACTTTGCCGAAGCCACATGCATTCTAAATTATTGCTGTTTTAATCCACCTAGTGGTGCGATTGGGCCTTTTTCATATATCCAAAATATGATTTAGCTGAAACATTGTGGACATATCTATCAAATTCTTATTACGCTTGGTAAGTATATATAAATCACGACTGCCACGAACTTGATGAGCAACACGACGACGATGACACACTTGAAACAAACAAAAATATAATATTTAATTAGCTTAATCAGCGTGAGCTCAATGTTGGCTTTATGCTAACATATTTTGAAATACGCGGTTGTGGGGGACGGGCGGGTATGATTAGTGGGAGGGGGCCGAGAACCACCTAACTTATTTTGGTATGCGGGGTGGATGAAGGGAATGCAAGTGTGAGGATGGTCGAAAGGGGCGTGGGGAGGGTGATGAATGGGGAAGGGGTAAGGGTGAGGGGGGAGGCAACCCCGAACTACAAATTATATCTTCTATTTAAGACTTAATTTGAGAAAATATGTTCAGTCATCACCGAAGAATCTATGTGACTTTAACTGGGGAATTTGCCCGGAAACCGGGACTTCCGGAATTAGATAGAGGACAATATATTCAACGAATATTTGATTTGATTGATTCGACTGTGACCTTACCAACTTACATGTAACTTTGGAACCAAAAGTCGGAACCGATTGACATTCAATAGCAGTTAATGGGATTACTGTATCTTTCATTTGAAATCAAGTTTGTAAAAATCGACCAAGAATTCGCTGGGTAATAGGTGTGACATTAATTTAGGAACTTGGCGAGTTCCCTGGGGCATCAAGAACCATCATAATTGGCCAACGTGGTCAAAGCTGCTTTGAATAATTATTAGAGATCTAGACCAGCGAATTCAAATAAAGTTGGACCCATTTTAATATGTATTACAACATTTGGACATCATGGTGGTGCCTGTTTATATACGAGTTTGCTTTAAGACCGCACTCTTAAACCCGTAACTCCGGAACCGGACGTCGGATCAACTAAAATTCAATAGCAGCTTATGGGAGCGATATACCGTTCATTTGAAACTAAGTTTGTGAAAATCGGTTCAGCCATCTCCATTGTGTGAGTTTAAATGACTCACACATATACACACACAGACATTTTCCGATTTCGACGAACTGAATCGAATGGTATATGACACTGGGTTCTCCTGGCCTCGGTTTAAAAATCGATTTGTAGAGTGATTACATAGCCTTTCTTTACATAATAAAGGCAAAAAGCTGGCAAAGTGGTTGAAATTCAAATTTTTCATTATCAAACCGCCCTTGAGTCCCCCCCCCCCTCTCCAGCTTTACAGTCACTTTACCGAAAACAGTATCTTACAAAATGGTCAGACTTTTGAGACAGACCATAACTAAACGTACACTTAACAATTCTAACTTCACTAGCGCCGCATAATAGGAGTTTCCTAATCTTCTAAATATGACTAACCTTCAGGCAGTACTTAGCCTCCAGAAGAACGTTCCCGAAGACATCACCATTTTTAATTATCATGATACTGAAATTCAAAAATTGAAAGAAATGGCATGTTCACTAGCACTGCTTGACGGATGAAATTCGAATGAACCTTCATATCATCGAACAACCTTTCAACCCCAAAAACTACCGAGAACAACATATACCTAAACTATAAGACCTTTGAGATAGAACATAATCTTTCATATACTATGGTGTGCTATTAGGCATTTTAGTGCAGCCTAGTTGACAAATCTAAAAATAATTTATTCATTGACGTGCAGCACTTGATCTACTGATGTATATTGACACACTAGGGCTGCCTGGCTTGTTAATTTTTTTTTTCGAGTTGTCCTAATGGAGCTTTAGAGCTAGGTTCTCGGAAGGGCTCCCCGTCAGAATCACATGCTACAATTTGCAGACGAAACAGGCAATGTCGCCTAAAACACTGCTTTAGGCCAATTGTAGCGGGCCGTGATTCTGAATGTGATATGCATTGTACGGTTCAGGTATGTGCAGGCGTACGGACTCGCGATCGCGTGTATCACCGCGATAGACTCGAGCATTTGTACGTTAACGTTTTCGATCGCGAAATTCGACCACCAAAACTGATTTTAATTAAATGAGGGTATTACATATCATATCAAATTTTTTCTGGATCCGCTCCTGCTCAGACGAACACATACATAGATAGACATACGACTAGCACATAACAATCATACACTAGTACGAAAAACTACGATTATAACAAAGTGGCAAGTAATAGGTTTCTACTTATGTATTTATTAATTTATTTTAATTATTAAATTAATTTAATTAGCATATGCACGATGACGAAGTCGACCGATAAATGGACACACAATGACTCCCACTGTGAGCCCCGTCCACGAATGCCGCCATCAAATTGTGGAACAATATTTGCAAACACGGCACACAGCAAAAGTCAATCCACGTGAACCCGCCAGTCGACCACGTCACCGCGCACAGACCAGTGGTTGAGCGTTGGCATGCGCAGGTGCAGAGTATGAAGAAATATAGAACATAAAAAAGGCGCATAGCCTTCTCGATCTCCTTGATGCACCACTATCGAGGCGTAATGCAATAACCATCTTAAAGCAATTGTCTGTCAGAGGTTCTGTAGCACTGATGTACGCAATATGCTTGATGATGTTTGCAATGCCGTCAAACCCCTCAACCTTGGGGAGGGTACTAGGGCTGCCTGGCGTGTTAATTCTAAAAATTATCCGTAGGTATTCGGGGTGATCTTGACGTACTCAAAAACTTTTTTGAAAACATCATCTCCTTCAACTAACAGAATATTGAAATAGATCATTATATTCTATGTGCTGTGTGTGTTCCAAGAGGGTGAATATTTTGACGTTTCTTTGAAAAATGAGTGAAGCCAACATAAGCTGGCTTCCTGGCTCGGATAGTTGCCAAAAATGACAGCGAACGCGCTTTAAGCAACGTTCACATTGCTACGAGCCAATATTGTTAACACGACCTTAAGCTTGTCGAACGCAAACAAACTTCATTTTGATGTGCTTAACTGGAACTTAGTTGATAAAAGCGTTCGGATTTCATGGAGAATAAGCAATGCAAGAAAAATCGTGCTTTTTCATATATTGTTATTATTGACTTATTTTGATTCCCACTTTCAAACAGTGGTGTACAGTTCATGTGAATAGACCTTAAACATTTGAAACGTAGCTAGCGCTACTGGCATTTGGTGGCAGCTTCAGGCAACAAACAGTTTTCACGGGGCTGGTGTGTTCACTAGTGCCGCTTAAAGGGAGAGTTCCAAACTAATCGGTCACCATCGTTGCGATAATTACATAATCTACGGAAATCCTTTTTATCGGATTTCTTTCAAGCGCCCTCAGTTAACCGTGCAGTAAGAGACACAACTCTACATGTTGTTCAGTACGGAATTTGATTAATTTCCCGTTTAAGCTGGTATCACAATGATTCGAATTGTTGAAAACAATCATCATATTTGGATTTGAACATTGGTTGCCCGCGATTTGAGTGCGCCGCATCAAAATATCTACACATTTTGATATGATGATGATTTATTATTTTAATCACTGTATCTATTGATTATTTCTCGACAAACATATGATTACGGCCTAAAAGCCAACTGTCAAAATCCACTTTGATGGGAAATTCCGGACAAACCGTTACACGCCAATCACAAATGTTGGTAGTAAACGAAAGAGAAAAGTTTTCTCTTTCATAAACTCTTGTGAACTGCGTTCGACTAGTAACGGTTTGTCCGGAATTTCCATTCAAAGTGGATTTTGACAGTTGGCTTTTAGGCCGTAATCATATGTTTGTCGAGATTTATTCCCGTACTGTTCGTATCTATCGCACAAAATTCGCTTAGAGCAAAACAAATTTAATTACTTATTAAAGTGCTTCATTTTGTAAATAAACAAACATCAGCTGTTAAATGACAGCTTGGCAATTTACACGCACACATTCACGCCTGCACTAGATTTGCGCTGGAGTGTTCCATTGGCACCGTGCCAGTGCAAAACACTGGCGCGGTGTCAGTGCCATCAATCGAAAACCCTAATCGAAAAAATCTGCAGCTTAAATTAAAAGTCTGCGAATTTGCAGACTTGTCTGCAAATCTGGCATCTCTGGCCTTGGATGAGAGTATGAGGAGATCAAAGAGAATAGGAAAAGAGACGAATAGTATGAAGCCAAAAATACTTTATTGAGCAGACCAATCGTGTAATGTAAATAAACATTACTCATGCCTGAGTTGGAGGAGATAAGTATTGTAAATCTATCAAAAAAAAAATTTGAATTTTCGTCAGAATTTAGTGCAATCGTGATTGTAAGGTGCATTCTAGAGTCTATGTATGAGTAAAAACAAGTTTTAGAATTATTTCATCTCTTTGTTTCGAAATGCACATCGTTTGATAAACAAATCCAACGATCTACAAAAGGTTTGTTTTCAAAATATAATAGGAGTCATTTAAAGTGCTGCCTTTATAAACGGTTGCCAAATTCTAGTGTTAAAATCATCGTAAAGGGAGTGTTGCCGTTTTGACTGATTTTCACTCTGCGTCTCTTTCACTATTCTCTTTGGAGGAGATGAATTTAATTCAATTTTGACAGACGCTGTTTTTACACGCAGAAAAATGTATTGTAGATATAACAATATTATGGTTCAAATTCAATAATAATTATTATTATCTTAGGGCTAATAATATTCAACAATTGATTTAATTCATAATATTGTTATTTCTACAATAAATTCTGGTTTTGACGTTTCTATATTTAAATCACGTTATCGGTTGAATTAACAATAAAATTGTTGAAACGATCCACACTGTTATTACTCGAATGATGTGAGCACGATTAGTTCAATAATATTCAGTTGTTGAAGCAACAAAAAATACAGTAAACAATTACCATTGAAATGTTTGTTTCTTTTCAATAAAAACAAAACGATTTTTTTAGGGTTTAATTTGTATTTATAATAACACGTTTCAAAAGCTTATTTATCCATTTGCCAGATAACTTCCAACATTTCAGGGTTGTTCTGAAAGTTAGATAGGTAATGTTACTGTCAATATATTTAAATTCGACATAGATCTTTCATTAGGGCTTAAATCGCAAATGTAAACAAACTGCGTTTTTGTTAATATGACATTATGCTACTAAAATACTACAAGATTGAGGTGAAAATTAGTTAAAATGGTTTTTAGTTTGATTTATAATTAAAGAAAACAAAACGGCGAAACATGCATTTTCTTCGAGATTTCGACTTAGGCCCTTCTTCTCATATGGAATATAAAGGCTAAACTTACATTTTTGGCAGAACCGGGGCGAATGGTTATTATTCACAAAATTATTCTGTAAACGGCGGTTCTATTATATAAATGATAAATAATATCTACTATGATCATGTCTACTCGGTGGTTGTTGCACATAAATATTCTAATATTTCGATGTTTTCATGAAATTTGAAGAAAAGATGCACGCGCCCTTTCATTTGTATTGGGTTTCTATGCGCCCATTTGCTGAGCCCTATTAAGAAATATCCTGTCAAGCTCGCCTATTTACCCATCCCTACCTAGCAAGACAGAGTCAGTTTAGCCCATTTACCGCGCCCTTCTGAAAATCATGTTCACGGTTTAGCCCTCTTGCAAATGGCGATTGCTGAAGGGCGAAACCACGACTGGAATGCAAATTGGGCGTAAGCATTCTTTTCGTTTCTACACACTAAAACACATAGGAATCAATTTCTTTGTTATATTGTTATAAGGTTTATCCAAAGATGTTTTAGAAAAAACATATACAGTAATTTTTACCTACAATAAAAGCTACATTTAGAAAAGCATCGCCGAATATTGAAACTGATTTTCTACATTTGAGTACATTGCGACTTAGGCCCTAATGAAAGATCTGTGTCGAATTGTTTTAATATTGACACTTACACAGAGAATATCTTTTACGTCAGTATATAATTGTAGCACTAGCCCCGCAACTGTCCTATATACTGTGACTGCGCTGTGAAGTCTGCGGGAATTGAAATTTTACATTTTACATTTAGTAGAGAAATTGTGAGGGTTTTACTTTGTTTTTCTTACTTACATAAATAAAAGAAAAATATGTACGGAGCATAGAATAAACACAAAAAATACACAATACACACTGATTTGGTACTATGCAAGACTTACATAAAATACAATTTGATTGAAGTAAAAATAATATTGTTAGTTCAACAATAAAAAATGTGCATTTAAAATTCCATGAGTTTTGAATCAATAATAGAGTTACGAATCAAATCAAAAATCATTTTTGTTGGTTTAAACATTTGAAATTTCGCTGCGTGTAGAAAGTGATAGATAAGTTCCATGTATAGAGGATCGCGATACGCCAGGATGTCTTTAACAGGAACATGGTTTGGTCTTCCTCGGACTTGTAAAGAATCTACTAATTGTGATCTGGTTTCACGATATTCAGTGCAGGACCAAACAACATGCTCATTGTCGTGGTAACCCTCTCCACAAGCACAATGATTACCCTCAGCCAGCCCAATACGACGGAGATGCGCATCCAAAGTATAATGATTGGACATGAGCCTAGACATCACACGGATGAAGTCCCGACTTACATCCAATGCTTTGAACCATGCCTTCGTTGATACTTTAGGGATAATTGAGTGTATCCATCGTCCCAGATCTCCATTGTCCCAAGATGTTTGCCCACTAGCAAGCGTCCTCTGTCGAGAAGCGCTACAAAAATTCATTGTAAGCGATGGGTCTTTCATATATTTCACCATCTAGTCACCAATCTTGGCTAAATTATCAGCTTTCTCATTGCCCGCAATAGAGCAATGGGCGGGGAGCCACACTAGGGTAAATTTGTAACATTTTCTTGTTAGGTTACTCAGAGATTTTCGTATCTTCCTCAAAAAGAATGGATCGTGATTATCAATCCTCTTTGAGCGTAGAGCTGCAATTGTGCTGAGACTATCAGTGAGGATAAAGTAATGGTTCGGGGGTAAAGCATTAATTATTTGCAAACTATAGTGAACTGCTGCTAGTTCCGCTAATAATAAACAGAGGCGGGTTCTGCAAGTTTGAGAGAAATTGAAAAATTATTCTTGAAAATACCGAAACCAGTGGCCTCATCGATCCGTGACCCATTAGTGTAAAACATTTTAAGATGATCCGGAATTCCACGAATCTCTGCTTGCATGGACGTGTCGAAGAATAAAGTGGATTCAGGAGTATCTAATATATTGACGTATGTGGGAACATACCTAGCAGGCGTTATTTCTTGTGACATGTGATTGAAATACACTGTCATGAATCTGGTTTGGGGTTGAAGCTCGACAAGTCTTTCAAAATTTTCAATTACCAGTGGCTTCATAACCTGACATCGAATAAGTAAGCGAGAGGAGAGATCCCAGAATCGGTCTTTTAAAGGAAGAACTCCCGCTAGTACTTCAAGACTCATCGTATGGGTCGACTGCATGCAACCTAAGGCGATTCGTAAACAACGATACTGTATCCGTTCCAGTTTAATAATGTGAGTGTTCGCAGCTGAACGGAAACAGATGCACCCATATTCCATTACTGAAAGTATTGTTGTTTGATACAATCTTATCATGTCACTTGGGTGAGAACCCCACCATGATCCAGTTATTGTTCTCAGAAAATTTATCCTTTGTTGGCATTTCGTTAATAGATATCTAATGTGGCCTCCCCATGTGCCTTTAGAATTTAGAACTCCAAGGTATTTAAAAGTCAGGACTTGGGCTATCGTTCTACCAACCAACTAAAGCTGAAGCGGAGCTGGATCACGCTTCCTTGAAAAAACAACCAACTCTGTTTTCTCCGTAGAGAAATCGATGCCTAGCTTCAAAGCCCAACTTGATAAATTATCCAAACTATCTTGCAGTGGTTTTTTTTTCAATTCGTTTATTTGATAAGGCACGTTGCGTTAGCTTAAAGGTGCCAATTTTGTTTTGTTTTACATTTTAAATTGCTTAAAACTAGGGGATAGTATATTGATTTTTTTTAAATGAAACTAATGCGATTTTATAGCTATCTTATATATCTATACAAGGGGATAATATTATTTTCGTAAGATTAGGGGGGTCATTTAGTTTTTGTGGCGATTTGGTTTGACATTTTTATCAGTGAGATTATTGGAGCAAATAATGTTTAACTAAGGGGGACAATTTTTTACGACTATCTTAAAAGTAAAAATAACTAGAGGGCATGATTGAATTTTGTAAAGATTCGTAATTATAGTTATTTTTTTGGGTAGTAGAGTTGGGCGTTTTCAACGAGATTATATAATATAATAGTTAAAACTAGAAGAGACAAGAAGAGCTAAATGCTTCGTGAAGATATTGGGGGGGTATCTTGCAGTGGTTGTTGTAAATTTATGGCTTTTGGTCCTGTAACAGAAACCACGCCATCATCTGCAAGTTGCCTTAGAGTGCATGGGCTGACAATATAATTATCAATGTCATTCACGTAGAAATTATAGAGAAGGGGGCTTAGACAAGAGCCTTGTGGGAGGCCCATATAACTTATTCTGAGTGTCGCCAAATCGCCATATGAAAAATGGATGTGCTTTTCTGACAATAAATTGTATAAATAATTATTTAATATTAGTGAAAGACCACATTGATGTAGTTTCTCCGAGAGAACATCAATGGAGACTGAGTCGAATGCTCCTACATATATATATATATATATATATATATATATATATATATATATATATATATATATATATATATATATATATATATATATATATATATATATATATATATATATATATATATATATATATATATATATATATATATATATATATATATATATATATGTATACATATATATATATATATATATATATATATATATATATATATATATATATATATATATATATATATATATATATATATATATATATATATATATATATATATATATATATATATATATATATATATATATATATATATATATATATATATATATATATATTATAAGTTCAAATTGGACAACGTCAAATTTTTGAGGTAGTGGAATCCATGGCTGCTCCACGTCTGATACTGGGAGACTTCAACTCGCACGGAGTATTGTGGGGTTCCCTCTACAATGATAATCGATCCTCTTTGATATACAATGTTTGTGAAGAATTTAATATGACAGTTTTAAATACTGGCGAAACAACACGCATCCCCAGACCTCCTGCACGTCCAAGTCTGTGGTCGGCATCACTTCGGTTAGATTGCACGTGGAAGGTTGTACCTGATCCTCACGGTAGCGATCATTTGCCAATCGTTGTTTCAATTAACAGTGAATTAGGCCTTACGAACTCAATCAATGTTCCTTATAACTTAACACGAAATATTGATTGGAAAACATACGAAACTTTCCACTTCTCTTGCTTCGACAGAAGAGCTACCCCCTACCGAAGAATATGGATTCAAAGCGGGTTTAATTATTGAAGCAGAAGAACAAGCCCAAACGAAATGCAATCCTGGAATGACAATAAATAGACGGCCCCCTAATCCTTGGTGGCACAAAGAGTGCTCTGATGCATATGAAGCTAAACAAGTTGCCTACAAAGAAATTATGAAACAGAAAGGTGGTATACGTAAGAACATTGAAACTTATTTTATTTTGCAAAACAAATTTGACAGTATACGTCGTGCCAAAAAGTCTAGTTATTGGAAACGCTTCGTTGATGTCTTGTCAAGAGAAACATCAATCAGTACTCTTTTGAACACAGCCAGAAGAATGAGGAATCGAAACGTGACTAATGAAAGCGAAGATTTTTCGAATCGTTGGATATTTAATTTTGCCAAGAAAATTTGTCTAGATTCTGCTCCTGCGCAGAAAATCATTCGCGATGCTCCCACAAGTTTCATAGATTCGCCTTTGACAATGATGGAATTTTCAATTGCACTCCTCTCATGCAACAATAATGCTCCGGGACTAGACAGAATTAAATTCAACTTGGTGAAGAATCTGCCTGACCTAGCAAAAAGACGCTTGTTGAATTTATTCAACAAGTTTCTTGAGCAGAACATTGTCCCGCGTGACTGGAGACAAGTGAGAGTTATCGCCATTCCAAAACGGGGAAAACCAGCCTCCGATCATAACTCGTATCGACCGATTGTAATGCTATCCTGCATCAGGAAATTGTTGGAAAAAAATATCCTTCGACGTCTCGACAATTGGGTTGAGGCGAACGGCTTGCTCTCAGATACCCAGTTTGGTTTTCCTGGCGCTACTTTCGTCAGAAATCCAACTCGTTTACGCAAAAAAAACGAACAAATGGCGTCTGTGTTCTTAGACATAAAAGGAGCATTCGACTCAGTCTCCATTGATGTTCTCTCGGAGAAACTACATCAATGTGGTCTTTCACCAATATTAAATAATTATTTATACAATTTATTGTCAGAAAAGCACATCCATTTTTCATATGGCGATTTGGCGACACTCAGAATAAGTTATATGGGCCTCCCACAAGGCTCTTGTCTAAGCCCCCTTCTCTATAATTTCTACGTGAATGACATTGATAATTATATTGTCAGCCCATGCAGTCTAAGGCAACTTGCAGATGATGGCGTGGTTTCTGTTACAGGACCAAAAGCCATAAATTTACAACAACCACTGCAAGATACCCCCCCAATATCTTCACGAAGCATTTAGCTCTTCTTGTCTCTTCTAGTTTTAACTATTATATTATATAATCTCGTTGAAAACGCCCAACTCTACTACCCAAAAAAATAACTATAATTACGAATCTTTACAAAATTCAATCATGCCCTCTAGTTATTTTTACTTTTAAGATAGTCGTAAAAAATTGTCCCCCTTAGTTAAACATTATTTGCTCCAATAATCTCACTGATAAAAATGTCAAACCAAATCGCCACAAAAACTAAATGACCCCCCTAATCTTACGAAAATAATATTATCCCCTTGTATAGATATATAAGATAGCTATAAAATCGCATTAGTTTCATTTAAAAAAATGATGGGTGGGTAATGTCAGAGACATAACCGGAGTGAAGTAGAATACACTTTAGATCGGTAAATTCTGCTGGAATAAGCAATTTCTATGCGATTTTGTCGACTTTAGCACATTCATAGTTTATTTGGAGTATTTTTGGAATTACAATGACAACTTGCAACATTCTTTGAAAATATTGATGAATTTTTATGAATGAAGGCACGCAAACGAGCGTTTAACCGTCGTCCTACTACCAGTATCAGAGAAGTAGCAGATCAGCATTTTTCGCTACATGGCCTGTACCAAACAGACTGCTCGTAAGTCCACCGGACGAAAGGCTCCCCGCAAGCAGTTGGCAACAGCCCCCTGGCAACCCTATACCATCATATGGAGTTTGTCAGCGACCGACATATATGGGGCGTTATAGCTATAAAGCCCCAAACAAAGAATTATGTTCGGCACTATGCTTGATATTCAAGCATTCCACACGACGTTTTGCATCTTGTGGGATGATTTAATATCATATCATTCAGAAAATCGACATTTTGTAACTAAATACAGCTTCTAATCATTCGGTTCAAAATCAATGTTTTGCCTTTCATAGCAGTGATGCTGGCTGTACAGAGACGTCGTCCTTGACAGGGAGCTGGTTGGCAACGAAGGCCGCGTAAAAGTGCCCCAGTCACGGTTGGCGTTAAGAAGCCTCATCGCTACCGAACAGAAACTGTCGCCCTGCGAAAAATTCACAGCTATCAGAAAACGAGCGGGCCTAAATTGTGATCCAAAATAAACCACAAACCAACAAGTTGTTTTCAGGACCAGCCAATTATAAAGTATTATTATTATAAATGAAATTTTCCATTGCCTTACAACCTCCCTCCCCCTTTCCTCCCGGCTTGAATTACTATCAATCTTGATGATGCTGTGCGACGGGGGCACTAGTTTTGATTATAGTGGAAAATTTTTTAGCTGTGCTGTTTTCAAGGAAGTTGTAGTTGAATTCAAAATAAAATGATTTATTTCTATTGTCAGAGATGGACCTTCCAACGAAAACTAGTCTGGCTCGCTTGGAATCGAATTGTATGAACCAACCACTGCTTTCACAAAATCTGTTATTTTCAGTAATTGAACATTCTACACAACTAGTCACAACTATTTCCAATCAGCGCAAAAATCGAAGGTTTTCATTCAGTACAATAGCAGATTTTCACTTTTAGAAAAACAGGCAACATTCTGGCCGAAAATTTTGAAACTAGTCTGGCTCGCTTGGAATCGAATTGTATGAACCAACCACTGCTTTCACAAAATCTGTTATTTTCAGTAATTGAACATTCTACACAACTAGTCACAACTATTTCCAATCAGCGCAAAAATCGAAGGTTTTCATTCAGTACAATAGCAGATTTTCACTTTTAGAAAAACAGGCAACATTCTGGCCGAAAATTTTGAAACGGAGCACCTATATCGAAACGTTAGAAAACGTTCGATTTTTGTAAACTGAATCATTACACTAACCTGTCTACAAATCACACAAATAACTTTTTTTTATTTTGTGCCATTTTACGTGAAAGCGATGGTATCGTTCATAAGTGGCTCACTTACCATCCAACGCTCTTGACAAGCACTTTCTGATGCTTGTAATAACAAAACTTCAATTTCATTCTTTGTCGATAAATTGATGGCCTTTTGTTTGGGCAGTGTTCGAAATTTACTTGGAGCTGGTGTATATGGTAACAGTTTTGGTGCCATCGAAGACGGCGTGCTTGGCTAACTCTTCTGACAGTAGCAAACGGACGGCGCACAGAGGAGCAACTGGGGTCGAATCCTGGCCAAAACTATTTATTGCGGCTATTGCTGTTATTTTGCCTTAATATGAACTAAAAATAGACAATAACTAGTTTTTGGGAGAATTTGGCATCTATCCACCTACCAGTGCAGGGGTCAATTTTCTATATCATTCCGAATACTAGTATTTTTGAGGTGATCCTTGTGAATACATTTGTTTTTCCTGGTGCATGAACAGTTGGTCAGTGGAAAAGCCAGAAGAAAAGGGATGCCTGTGCACATATTCGTAGAGATACATTGTACCAAACATAGTATTTGGCCCTACAGCATTTCGGCGTACCTCAAATTAGTATAAATATCAAAATTTTCAAATCGCTTGGAATTTGTAGATCGGACAAGATCGGAAGAGATTTAATGTTTTTTAGATAGCCAGAATCTTGTTTTGTAATGTTGTTTCAGCAACATTGCCGGATCGTGCAGTATAATGTAACTTTTTTAACATTCAAATTTAGAATAAAATTTTTAAAAAAGGTGTTTTTAAAGCTGGTCCAATGTACAGCAACACTGTTTTTTCAGTTATTTTTAAGCTGAGGTTATACAAATAGTTGTGTTCAACTACGTTTGTTATAATATTGTCTTATTTAACACAGTCATCATCATATGAAAGAGATTTTGCTGGATACATAACAAAAATGATTAAAACCCCCTTAAAATATCACTATTTTGCATCCATGCAAAAATTCTTTAGCAATTTTTGACATGCTCTTTATTTTGCCACATTATGCAGTATGCTTTTAGGTATGTAAAAAAATATAACATTTAAAAATCGAAAAAAAAATATTTATTGGCCAAGAATTTGTTCTAGTTACTCCTCTGTGCGGCGGTTTGAATTTTGCGGGAGATGCTGCAAACGAACTGCTGCATGCTGATGCTAGAAACGAACTGAGCGTGAGCAACAGCATGCTGAGTTTTTATACCTGATTACAGCACAATGTAAGCTCGTCCTTTTTTGTGTTGTCCTCAATATGTGTTCTTCGTAGCTCCACCCTTTCGTTGGTCGACCACATATTTTTGACAAAGAACAAAATTGAAATTGTGTTTCCAATACGGAGATTATCGAACACTCAGGGTAAAGAGAGTAATGTAATACGGCACTTTGGTAAAATGTTTGAGAATTGAAACCTTTTTTGAATGCGCCTAGTAAACACGAAACTGTAAACAAACACACAAATGATTACTTTTTATTTTGTGTCATACTACGTGAAATCTACGATATTGTTCACAAGTAGCTCACTTGCCATCGAACGCTCTTGGCAAGCTACTTTCAGATGCTTGTAATAACAAAATTTTAATTCGATTCATTGTTGATAAATGGCCCGTACCAAACATACCGCTCGTAAGTCCACCGGAGGAAAGCCTCCCCGCAAGCAGTAAGCAACGAAGGCCGTGTAAAAGTGCCCCAGTCACGGTTGGCGTTAGGAAGCCTCATCACTACTGAACAGAAACTGTCACCCTGCGAGAAATTCACAGCTATCAGCAATCGAGCAGGCCTAAATTGTGACCCAAAATAAACCACAAACCAACAAGTTCTTTTCAGGACCAGCCAATTATATTCCAGTAAGATATAAATGAAATTTTCGTTTTCCATTGCCTTACAACCTCTTTCCTCCCGGTTTGAATTACTATCAATCTTGATGATGCTGTGCGGCGGGGCACAGGCAGTTTCCATTATAGTGGAAAATTTAGGTTTGCGCGTTTTCCCAAAAGTTTTTTAGCTATGCTGTTTTCAAGGAAGTTGTAATTGAATTCAAAATAAAATAGTTTACTTCTATTGTCAGAGGTGGACCTTCCAACGAAAACTAGTCTGGCTTGCTTGGAATCGAATTGTACGGACCAACCACTGCTTTCACAAAATCCGTTATTTTCAGTAATTGTACATTCTACAGAATTAGTCACAACTATTTCCAATCAGCGCAAAAATCGAAGGTTTTCATTCAATACAACAGCAGATTTTCACGTTTGAAAAAACAGGCAGCATTCTGGCCGAAAATTTTGAAACGGAGCACCTATATCGAAACGTTAGAAAACGTTTGATTTTTGAAAATTGAATCATTAAATCACTAATAACTTTTGATTTTGTGCCATTCTACGTGAAAGCGACGGTATCGTTCACAAGTGGCTCACTTACCATCCAACGCTCTTGACAAGCACTTTCTGATGCTTGTAATAACAAAACTTCAATTTCATTCTTTGTCGATAAATTGATGGCCCTGAAAAGGGCCTTTTGTTTGGGCAGTGTTCGAAATTTACTTGGAGCTTGTGTATATGGTAACAGTTTTGGTGCCATCGAAGACGGCGTGCTTGGCCAACTCTTCTGACAGCAGCAAACGGACGGCAGTTTGAATTTTGCGGGAGATGCTGCAAACGAACTGCTGCATGCTGATGCTGGAAACGAACTGAGCGTGAGTAACAGCATGCTGAGTTTTTATAGCTGACTACAGCACAATGTAAGTAGGGACGTTGCGATATTTTCGATACTAGTACGGAATCGATACTTCTGTTTTCGATACTCGATTTTTTGGTATCGATACTTCAAGCACGATACTTTACTGATATCGATACAATCTTTACGATATCGAAAAGAATCGAAGGAACCAGTAGTTGGAAGTATTCGATTCGGAATTCTGAACGATTTTGAAATGATTTCCGTGTGAAATGTAATTACCTATTCAGGCTGAACGGTTGCGGAATCGGTTGTTGTATTTGAGTTGCTAAATAACTGGAGCACCGATTGCATTTGATAAAAAAAATCGATTCCGAACATTGCCCATTATTTGACAGTCCATGAGACTTTCTGATCAGCCAACTATTTATTGTCTATCTTTTCTGACATTCGACGTCTGACAGAATCGTCGACGGATCAGACCAATAAAAAATATTTGTCGAAAGATTTTTTTCTTTTTGCAGGAGCAGAGTAAAACGTTGACTGACAAAACCCACTGCTGAATTGCCAAACAGCGTTGGTAGATTACCAAATTCAGGAAAAGCTACTGTAAAAGTTTGGAATCGAATGGCGATACTTTCAAGTATCGATACTACGACTACGATTATATCGAAAGTATCAGTAACTGCATTCGATACCAGTATCGATTCTAAGTATCGATGTATTTTAATATCGAAACGTCCCTAAATGTAAGCTCGTCCTTTTTTGTGTTGTCCTCAATATGTGTTCTTCGTAGCTCCACCCTTTCGTTGGTCGACCACATATTTTTGATAAAGAACAAAATTGAAATTGTGTTTCCAATACGGAGATTATCGAACACTCAGGGTAAAGGGAGGCGGCACTTTGGTAAAATGTTTGAGAATTGAAACCTTTTTTGAATGCACCTAGTAAAAATGTTTTCCACTTCACTCCAGTTTCTTTCTGACCATATTTGCAATTTGCGTACTGAAATAAATCATAATTTAGGATTTAACCCAAATTGCTCTCCAGCAAGAAACAGTCCATGAAACAGAAAATGCAAACTTATTCTTTGAAATGATTTTGGTGGCCCTGAAAAGGGCCTTTTTTATAATGATACAATTGAGTTCTACCTTTTCAACTTTTGCGCTTGGCGTGTTCAGTGTAGGTCACGGCATCTCGGGTGACATTTTCCTGTACACCATCAGCATTCGTAGATTAAATCGGAGATGCATTATACACCACCACGACGAGCCAGACGCCAAATTGCGGATTTGGTGATTCCCTAGATTTTATCACGAAGAACCTTGCGATGACGCTTGGTACGGGAACGCAAACATGATACATCCCGTATGTAATGAAACGCTTACATGCTCCTTTTTGATGACTCTGCGTGGGATATGCTGGCAAATTGCGTATTTTCTTCGCAGTTTTCTAAGGATTTTATGAAAATCCTTGTTTCGGTTTATTTATAGTAGTCGCAGTAATTCCGAAATTTGATACGAAATACGTGCACAAATTTCCGATCAGATAGTGCAAAAATATTGCGATTTCGTCCAGTAGAACGGAAGATATTCGCATTTCAAACCTGGGAAAATTTCTCAACTGAAATTTTTGAAACTGGACCCCATATTGAAACGTTAGAAGTATTCTACTTCAAAATCAATATATTATCCCCTAGTTTTAAGCAATTTAAAACGTAAAACAAAACAAAATTGGCACCTTTAAGCTAACGCAACGTGCCTTATCAAATAAACGAATTGAATAAAAAAACCACTGCAAGATAGTTTGGATAATTTATCAAGTTGGGCTTTGAAGCTAGGCATCGATTTCTCTACGGAGAAAACAGAGTTGGTTGTTTTTTCAAGGAAGCGTGATCCAGCTCCGCTTCAGCTTTAGTTGGTTGGTAGAACGATAGCCCAAGTCCTGACTTTTAAATACCTTGGAGTTCTAAATTCTAAAGGCACATGGGGAGGCCACATTAGATATCTATTAACGAAATGCCAACAAAGGATAAATTTTCTGCGAACAATAACTGGATCATGGTGGGGTTCTCACCCAAGTGACATGATAAGATTGTATCAAACAACAATACTTTCAGTAATGGAATGTAATGGAGCAGCCATGGATTCCACTACCTCAAAAATTTGACGTTGTCCAATTTGAACTTTGGAAGGTATATATATATATATATATATATATATATATATATATATATATATATATATATATATATATATATATATATATATATATATATATATATATATATATATATATATATATATATATATATATATATATATATATATATATATATATATATATATATATATATATATATATATATATATATATATATATATATATATATATATATATATATATATATATATATATATATATATATATACTACAGCCTCAATGCCAGCAATCATGGGGATGGTAATCTATAGAAAGAATAGCACTTTTTAATTCCTGGAAGCACTCCTCCATACGGGGTGTCTCGGTCTGGGCGAATAATGTTGAAATCATTTAAGTTGAAATTAATGTTTGAGGTAAGCCATGTTTCAAATAGAGCAAAAGCATCGCATTTTAAATTATGCAGTTAAAATTTTTAGGAATCAATTTTTGGTATGATACTTCTGCAATTCCACTGTAAAACAGTGATGGAGTCTTTCACCTTAGGAGTTGAATGAACCATTGAAAGATATAATTGCTGCAAGGATGGGCCCTTGAGCAATCAGCTGCTCTAAAAATGTTCTAATTGTTGGGAGGAAAGCTGAAAGTAGTGGTTCAGAAATATTGAATGCTTTAAAAATCCAATCAACAATTTCAGAAAATTTCAATAATCCTACCCCCGGCTGAGGCTCAGAGGAAGTCGAATTTTTTTTATTTCCAGTAATGGTGTTCTGTTTGGATTGTACATTCCCAAAACCGGGCGGAATTGACTTCGGTTTTGAATCGGAATTTTTCGGTTTTGGGCGTAGTTTATCTATTGGTGGAGAAATTTTAAGGCCCTTAGTGATCCCACTTATTCTCACAGCGATATCTAAAATAAAATAATCAAAAAGATTCTTATTGCAGTTTTCATTCTAATTCGTAAAAACAAAATTGATCTGAATATGCAATAATCGATTCGATTTATCCAAATGCTCTCCTGTACTTCTTCGATGAGCAATTGGAATCAAGCGTGTAGAGAGAAGGAAAGAAAAGAGAAATCAAAAATACAGGTAAATATAGTTCAACGGTGCTTCTCTTTTCTACCTGTTAAAACTGGCTTATTTATTGCCATCTTTATTGCGAGCAAAGAGAGCCATATTGATCCAGAAGAAAGCCGAAGAGAAGATTGAAAATAACGAAGTATGCGCAAGAGGAGCCTCGTCATATTTTTATCTTTTCCAGTAACATGATGCTGCCATTTGCATTTGTTAATTGAAAATTCACTGATTATGCCATTTAATAGTCTGATGTATTTATATTTTTAAAATAATTTTGGAATCCTCAATTTAGCTTAAACAAAGTAACATTAGAATTATTTAAAATCCAAGTGGCTAATACTACGTTCACACAACAAGTAAAAACGTGTTTTAACGCTATCTCGATAACATTTTTCTTGTTGCTAATTATTATAACATGTTTTAACTCTGTAGTGTGAACATGGTATACAACGTTATTTCGCTATTTTGCTAATAATGGTGCATAATATCGTGGACGTTATAGAATTGTATTATTAGAGCATGTTCAGGAGTGTTTTAGTTCTAGATTCATAA
Organism: Topomyia yanbarensis; assembly: GCF_030247195.1. NCBI lineage: Eukaryota > Metazoa > Arthropoda > Insecta > Diptera > Culicidae > Topomyia > Topomyia yanbarensis. The sequence continues at coordinate 207,690,313 of NC_080671.1, read as the reverse complement.
TTTTGACAGTTCTATAAAATAAAACTGAAAATTTTAAAACTAGAACTTGCTGTCCCCAGCAGCAGTTTCAGCGGATGTTCTATTCAGTTTAAAATTCATGTCTCGCCATGCCTTCAGCGTTACTGCATTCAAATTCATTTTCCCAAGTCTATCGGGTCTAAGCGTCTGTGCTGAAAACTTTGCATGTATTTAAAACACAGTTGAACGTGTTTTAAAATCAGCAACAAATAGAACGGCGTCGTATAAGGGCATGTTCAGGAGCGTTTTATTTTATATAGGAGTTTCAAAGTAGAACTGGAACTGAAACATTCACATCCCCAGCAGAGCGTTTTGTTTTATAATTTCGAACAGTTTTGTTTCAAAATTTAAAACTGTTATACGACGCCGTTCTATTTGTTGATGATTTTAAAACACGTTTAGAACTGTGTTTTAAATACATGCAAAGTTTTTAGCACAGACACTTAGACTCGATAGAATGGAGAAAAATAAATTTGAATGCAGTAACACTGAAGGAATGTTGAAACATGAATTTTAACCCGAATAGAACATCCGCTAAAACTGCTGCTGAGGACAGCAAGTTCTAGTTTTAAAATTTTCAGTTTTATATAATAGAACTGTCAAAATTATGAATCTAGAACTGAAACACTCCTGAACATGCTCTAACAGTTTTAAATTTTAAAACAAAACTGTTCGAAATTATAAAACAAAACGCTCTGCTGGGGATGTGAATGTTTCAGTTCCAGTTCTACTTTGAAACTCCTATACAAAATAAGTGTTTCAGTACCAGATTCATAATTTTGACAGTTCTATAAAATAAAACTAAAAAATTTAAAACTAGAACTTGCTGTCCCCAGCAGCAATTTTAGCGGGTGTTCTATTCAGTTTAAAATTCATTTTCCGCCATGCTTTCAACGTCACTGCATTCAAATTCATTTTTCCCCAGTCTATCGGGTCCAAGTGTCTGTGCTGAAAACTTTGCATGTATTTAAAAAACAGTTCTAAACGTATTTTAAAATCAGCAACAAATAGAACGGCGTCGCATAAGGGCATGTTCAGGAGCGTTTTATTTTGTATAGGAGTTTCAAAGTAGAATTGAAACTGAAACATTCACATCCCCAGCAGAGCGTTTTGTTTTATAATTTCGAACAGTTTTGTTTTAAAATTTAAAACTGTTATACGACGCCGTTCTATTTGTTGCTGATTTTGAAACACGTTTAGAACTGTGTTTTAAATACATGGAAAGTATTCAGCACAGACACTTAGACCCGATAGACCGGGGAAAAATAAATTTGATTGCCGTAACGCTGAAGGCATGGCGAGACATGAATTTTAAACTGAATAGAACACCCGCTAAAACTGCTGCTGGGGACAGCAAGTTACAGTTTTAAAAATTTTCAGTTTTATATTATAGAACTGTCAAAATTATGAATCTAAAACTGAAACACTCCCGAACATGCCCTAACAGTTTTAAATTTTAAAATATAACTGTTCGAAATTATAAAACAAAACGCTCTGCTGGGGATGTGAATGTTTCAGTTCCAGTTCTACTTTGAAACTCCTATACAAAATAAAACGCTTCTGAACATGCCCTTAGTCTCTAGCCACTCCAAGGATTGAAAAAGCTTCTCTAACATTATATTTAGTAGACCGTTCAGCCAAATCTGACTATTTCAAATTAAATCAAATGCTTACAGAACAATAATGGAAGCTTACCTTTTTTGGAAACGTTTGTATTAGTTGCTGTTCTGCAGCACATGAAAAAGCCAAAAACAATTATTTATTTGCTTCAGATAATTATGTGGTCATTGGAAAAGAAATCTGACATTTTAGCCTGGTGGGACTTATTATACCATCCTACCCAACTACTCCGCTAACCATGCATATAGAATTTGGCAGACCTACTTTGCTGAAAATGAAGTGATTCAAATTATCAGCACGATTACCTAATCAATCCTGAAATACCAAAAGTTCAGTAATTGACCTGAGAATTTGACAACTTCAAAAGCTGATTTTCAACGAAGTAAATCTGTCAAATGGGTTAAATCCAAATTGCTGAGCTTTCAGCATCTTGGATTGCTAAAACGTTCAGTTCAACGAAATTCTTCGACGTCATGCGAAAATTGAGAAAGCTTCAAAACCCAGGTAACAAAATAATACAATAAATTGCTTCCTATAGTCTGCAATCCGTCTAATAATCAATTGACAGATATAACTTAACAAATTGAACCTGACACTTGATGTAGACAGTGAATCTTCAGGAGGCACCTCGACAAAATACGGTGTAAACCGTAACTCAAAATTTCCTGGACCAACCGTACTGAATTTTGCACAGTTTTTCTTCTTTAACATCATTGCCCAGGTAACTAAAAAAGCTTTTTGCAAAATGCTTAATATTATTTTTTCAATAGCATTTTCATCGTTTTTTAGCAATAAAGGGCGAACACGAAATTATTGCGACACATTCAACAGGGCATAACTTTTTTACCATTGGGTAAAAATCAACCAAATTTTGCACACTTTCTCATTGACGTGTATTGTTTACATGCTGGCAAACTCGAACAGAGATGCCAGGTACTTTTTTCCAATGTCTGCAATAATAATTTTAAAAGTCTGGGAAGAACAAAAATGTCAGGAAAGTTAGTGTAACCAAAAGCCTTTATATTCAAAAATCTGCAAATATCTGCAACCAAACTAAAAAATCTGCAAATATCTGCAACTAAACTAGAAAATCTGCAAATATCTGCGTCATCGAAAATATCTGCAGCTTAAATTAAAAGTCTGCGAATTTGCAGACTTGTCTGCAAATCTGGCATCTCTGAACTCGAAGTCGTGTTTTTCGATTCAACAAAAATGGAGGTGAACCAACGCGAATCGAGAGAACAAATTCTTTCCAAACACCTGGAATTTCCTGAGCTGTCCACCGGCAGTTGGGAAAAATGTTGAACATTCACCATTCAACCGTCTCCAGAGTGTTGAAGCGGTTCCAGGAGCGGTTGACGTTGGACCACGGCAAAGGAGCTGGAAGAAAACCGGGACCGGAGAACAAAAAGACGGAGGGAAAGGTGAAGCGGGTGATTAAAGCAAATCCCAACGTCTCAAGCCGTGATTTGGCTAAAAAGATCGGCATGTCGCAGAGCTACGCCCAGAATGCAAAGAAGAGAGCTAGACTACATACTTGCAAGGTACAGAACTTCCCAAACTGCGATGAGCAGCAACAATCGACGGCTAAAACTCGGGCACGGAAGCTCTACGAGAAGATGCTGATAAAATATGGCTGCTGTATGATGGACGACGAAACGTATATAAAAGCCGATTTTAAGCAAATTCCGGGGTTGAAGTTTTTCACCGGCAAGAGCAAGTTCTATGTAGACGACAAATTTAAGAAGAAGAAAATGTCGAATTTCGCCTCCAAATATCTCATTTGGCAGGCCATCTGCTCTTGCGGACTGAGGAGTGAGCCTTTCGTGCCAAAGGGCACAATAAATGGCGAGATCTACAACTCTGAGTGCCTCGAGAAGCGCCTTTTGCCGTTCTTGCAGCAGCACGACGAAGCTCCGCTATTTTGGTCAGATTTGGCATCATGCCACTATTCTAAAAGTGTCCTGGAGTGGTATGAGGCCAATTCTGCCCATTTCGTTCCAAAGGACATGAATCCACCAAACTGTCCAGAGCTGCGCCCGGTGGAGCAGTACTGGGCAATGATGAAGCGGGAACTTCGGAAGAGCAAGAAGACAGTCAAAGACGAGAAGGATATGTTAAGAAAATGGAAAAAACTGAGAAACTGGTACCGGATGACACTGTAAAGACTTTGATGGAGGGCATCTAGCGAAAATGCGTTCAATTTTACACTCAAGGCTCCATCGATTAACTTTTCTTTTGATTTTTGAAGTAAATATATGTATAAAACTACCCTACAATTTTGGTTTGATTTTAAACATTATAAGAAAATTGGCATGATATTTTCGGTGTCGCAATAATTTCGTGTTCGCTGGGGATCATGCAATTACTATAGGGTCGATACCAATACCTAATCAATCGCTCTGCTTGTTAACAGTGCAGTGAATCAAACGAACGTTTCTACCTAAAGTCTGCTGTCTATATGTACCGTGCCAGTACTATAAACAAGCAAAGCAGTCGAATAATAAAATTCGTCCCAAGCCAGTGTGAGCAATAAAGCACCGTTACTTTCATTGGTGCGATACCGATCAGTCATTTCAAGATGTTTGAAACTCAACAGCAAAATTGAACAGCAAATTTTCAAATGTAGTTTAAACTATCGGAAGTCGTCGTTATACAAGCCCATACTCGTTACTGATAACGTTTAAAACTTTGGCCATAACGGAAAGCTACGCTATGGAAGACAATATGCAACACGTCGTTGAGCATGATAATGTTAGGACCAAGGTACCCGTTTATATTGACAATGATAAGATTGATATGCGTCTGCACGATCTACACTTGGGTACTATTAATAAATTTATTACAACCATCATGTCGGAATACGTAATACGTCCTTTAAGTTTGAAACCTAGAGAAAATTTTTCTAGATATTTCCAACGATGTTTGTTGCGTGAGAATACGAGTGACGGAATCTATTCCTTCATATCTGAACATTCAATTCTAAGCAAAACGCATGACCAAATCTCAAATCACGCTGTGCACGTATGAAGGACAGACTCCTGCGTGCCTTACGTTGTTACACAAGAAGACACACTACGAGAAACAACGTACACAAACCTCTAACGAAGCAATATCAACTGCAAGCATACCCATCACACAGAACTTCATCAACATCAACTAAATCACAAACCACCGGAGTTGCACCAACGAATACAGAACCAACGCACAGCGTGAACGATCATTGTGATGCGCCTACTACTTCCCAATCCACCGCCAGCACCACTGATAATAAAGTAAATAACAAAGAACACGGATACGCGATCGTGACCCATAGGCCCCACAAACAACTCAAACCAGGTAATCGTGAGAGCCCATACAACATTAACAGCGAGGATAGCAATGAAAACGATAAACCGAGAGAAAGCGGACTAAGTGATCCACAAGCAACAAGAGGCTATGAAGTACATAAATATATCTTCAACAAGAAATAAGATCTTTGCGCAAAGTAACACACGCGTACACAAGATCCGATGGATATACTTTAAAATTCGATTTATTTATTTTTATTTACACATTGATAATATTATAAGACCCACGGCTTAGGTAATGCATTGAGGCGTGTCAAATAAATGAAATAGCTAATGAACGATTACCATGCCTTCACGCCTGGACACTGAACAGCGACTAACCGCCGAGTCTAGCATCCTACATAACAGGGAGTATGGAATGTCGGGCTCAAACCAGTACTGCGAAATTTCAAAATCAGTTACCAACAGTTCACCAACGAAAGCATTTATTTGTTTTTATGTGGACAGTTTGTAGGCAGAAACTGGCTTCTTCTACATTTTCGAGCAATAATCCCAATGCTCAATAATCCCTCAAATTCTGTTTGATGAGGGAAACGAACCAAACATTTCATTCATCGCGACGGACATGAATTGAATTTTGTTTTCTTTCAAGTTCACGCAGGGATGTCAATTTTTTCAAACTCGGGCTCAAACTGATATTATTTACTCCAAACTATCCGCCAGTTTTCATATAACAATCGTTTAAACGGAGATATTTTTGGTAACAATGGTAGGTTTTGCAGCTCTCCAATCGAGAGATAATGGTTGACATTGGAGATTGCCAGGCATAGCGCAGGGAAGCTACTTGGGATCGTTAATGTTTCTGATTTACGTCAATGTCGTGTTTTTAGTATTGAAAACTCCTCTCCGGTCCTGCACAGACCATCTCAGCATGAAACGTTTGCTGATGGTGGTGTAGCAAGAACTGTCTTTGTGTAAATCCGAAAAAGGTTATCGGGAATCGAATTCCGATGAAAGACGAGCTCTTCCTTCCTGCCTCCCAGAACTTTTTTACTGTCGAAGCTCTGCCTGCCAGACCCCAGAACTTTTTAACTGCCGAAAACATGCGGAAAAGGCAATGTCGATTGAGAGGCGATGGGGGGATGCAGTACCCTTTCGACTGTCCTGGTTTTTTACTCATCTGATATGGTCACCCTAGTTATACTAACTAACAAATTGTGGGTAAATTAAACAGCTTCATTCATTTTGATAGCCATAAGTAAACTAACAAACGAAAACAATTTTTATTTAATGCAGCTCTGCATCCAATTATAAAATTTCGTTCTACGGTTTGTTTCGAAATGATTGGACTTCTGCTAACTTGCAATATAACTCTTCGACATGGCATTTTTAAATGAGCACCTTATGGATAGGACGATAAAGAATATAAAAAAAGACATTTAAAACTATACCTGTTTCTCATATGGGATAAAACTTGCTTACTTGCCCTCATATGGTTTGTGTGCAACGTGGGCCATAATATTGCATATAAAGATCGAAAAGTTGATTCAAATTATTGAGATGTATGCAAGAGGAATAATGGCGCCCCTTTACACTGTTTTCATTTGGCTTCAGGATGCAGCCATTTCTGCGGTGACAGGTACTAACGTCTCAGACCGGACTAAACTCAGGCCTAAAATCAAAGATAGTACCGTGTGGCGGTACCAACTAGCTTCAAGCTTACCGCTATAAATACATTAATAGTTTTTTGTTTAGTTTACGTTGGAACTAATAGCATTTGTTTATAAAACACCAAGATTGAAGAAGTGTAACGTCAACATATATATTGGTTCTTGTTTTTGTATCTGCAATATTTGTCTGCGGTGACAGCGTCCTTTATACACTGAAAGTAAAACAACGCAAAGTTGCAGTGTCAAGCACGAGGCCAATGTCGAATCGGTTGCGCCGATATTCTGATTTATTTCAGCAAGCACAATATGTTCATTCACACACACAGTGGGTTGATGTTGTTTCTAAACGCATATATAAGACTATCAGCACCGGTGCGTAAGCAAATGCGTGTGTTTTTTGATTACGGTAAACGATAATATTTTATTTAGACACCCGTTTTCGCACCGGTCGTTAGTAAATAGGTTGCCAAAATAATAATCTGTTTTTACACCGGTAGTTGTTATTATAGTTACGTTACACTTTTTTGCAATCATGCAATAAAATAATCGTTTTTTTTAATGATATGGACTTTATTCAGTGAAAAAAATATTGCTAGAAAGAAAATACATTTATTTATTGAATTCAATAAAACCATTTCAGTAACAAACATCGTTCTCTTTTCTAAAAATATTTTATTGCAATGATTGTAAAATTATTCAAACTGGAAATGTTTATTGAGATTAAAAGTTAATTATTGTTTCAATGAAAAAATGCTCATACCATTAATTTTGCCGTTTGAAGCAATAAACATTGTATTATTGAATTGAATAAGACATTTTTATGTTCAAATATGCTAAAATTCTCTATGTAATAAAAATTCTAAGAAATGTTATGGGTTCGGAACGGACAACGAATTCTAATAACTAATGTTTACCCAGAAGTTATTGTCTGAAGCACATACTACGGCCGCTCTGAATCAGGAGTGTAATGAAAAGGAGCTCCTGCTAGATATTACAAACAAACTTGCGGAGAAGGAACCTTTACGACCACTCAACGATTGTTTTGTGGAAACAGTTTATACGATCAGTTTCGAATACGCTTTCGTTTTTATGTATTTCGAAGCCTTTGAAGAGGAACTAATACTATATTGAAAAGCCAGAGAAAGTTGGGTTTTACCACAGATAACAGACGTTTAGGCTCGATTTGAATCGTGTGTAAATACCCGCTACTGAGATTCCGAATAAATCAGACGTCTGAAACACGTTTGGCAAACGTTTGTAGATGGCGCAATGATCGATGCAATGCAGTTAGAGTGCAGCTGTCAAACACGTATAGTAAACAGTTGTGTAGATGGCAATAGTGAAACACGGATTTCCAACGTTTATCAATTTGAAAGTTTACACAGGTTTTTGAAGAAATTTTGTTCTAGCCTAAACGTCTGTTATCTGTGGTTTTACCAAATTATACGGAAACCATCTGACGTACGTCCTTCAGACGCTGCAGTCAAATATATTCGGATGGGAGAAAAATTGCGCGTTAATGTATGTGAGAATACTGCCATACCCCAGGTAATAGACGTTTACACTGATTTTTACATAAATTTTGTAGCCCAAATGTCCATCAGCTGTGGTCATATTGTAGACAGCATAGCCGGGTAAACATATCTGGGTTTTAAGTATATTCAAAGGCAATTTTGAATCGCAGAATAGTGGGCTTATTCATGAATACTTGGTACGCTGGACTATAACCATTCGAAATGAAAACATTACTGTACAACTTGGGCAGAACAGTATACAGTAAAAAAAATAATTAAGTGATAGTATTTTATGTGTGGCTTCAATAATAATATTAACTTGCGTAAAATGCGTTGTTTTCCTAGGTTGATACACGGAGCACGTTATTATAGTAATCATATCTCATCTAACTATAACCTAGAACTAGAATCAGGAATCAGTAGCGACTGGTTCAAATAGCACGTTCCCCATGTTGATCGGAGATTTGTGCTTAAAAGACAATTATCAAAATTCACGTTGAGAGGAAGTTCCAAACCAATATTCACCAAATACATCTAGTGCTCGTGAACAAAAGGAGTATCGTCAACTCTTTCGTGACTGCTGTGAATTGCGCTAAATCAGCAATAGTTTCTCCGGAATTTCCCCTCAATGTGGATTTTGACCCATACCAAAAGTAATTTTACTTTTACTATTAATAAATGACATCCAATTCAGATTGTATGTAAAACATATAACTATCATTTTTAAGCAAACAACAATTAGTGCCTGTGGTATTATAGAGTCCCGTACAGAGGAATACGCAACGCTGCCTAAAATGATACCATCTTCTTTGTTTCTGGCACCCATAATTTTTGCTGTAATTTTGAGTGACTTCAACCGAGTTACACAATAAATTAATATGGAGTGAATTGAAAGCCCACTGTTTCGTGGCTGATAGCAATTTATTCTTGATACTATTCTATGTAATTTATTTTACATTGTTACAAAAAAAGCATAATAAACTGAATACAGTGTCTTGTTTCGACGATTGAAATATTTCGCCATGATATTAACTAACTAATACATTTCTTGCTTGTTCTCCGAAAGAAGAATATTTGTTTACTTTGCACGATAGGTAGCCATCTGACAGTTCGATAGGTAGATTTGGGTTCACTCTGTGCGAGCCTTTATAACATAAACAAGGCCTTTGGCAACAAGTAGCCGCTAGCCGGCGCTACTATCGGCCAATAGGCTTCCAGTAATCGATATATGAACTTTGCGTGCACCTATGGGTAAAGTAAAGTACAATCGGAAATTCTGGTTGGTTCTAATTCGTATTCGTATTCCGGCTGATTTCCCGAAAAAGCTTAACTGTGTAGTATTCCGGCGCCAATAACACAACTAATTCTAATTACAATCGGTTGTATCGCTGGAGCTGAAATACTAACTACAACTACATCTACTACAAGAAATAAACATTAAGTGCGTACCCTGGAGCAAATTGGTACACACAAATTTGTGGCAAGTTAATACAGATATATATTAACTGAATTCAACATTTTGTCGTCGATACGGTAATTCCAAAGATGGAATCAAATAATGAGTTATTGCTCAAAAATTATAAATTTGATTCCAATTTATCAGTATGGCAAATGACATAACACGGAATTTTGCTTTCAAACAACGGTCCTGCGGGGTAGTGCCAAATTTCGCTGATTACCAAATTGGTCATCAAATCCACATTCATGTATCCACAGTTTGCATAAAATTGTCGGAGTAAGTCAAAAACTATTGCAACGAATTAACAAAAGTGGCTATCCTAGAATTATAGGACATTTCCACATTGTTCGACGCGGAATACTTCTAGTAAATTTATAATAAACGTCTTGAAACAAGCAATTTCATTGTCCAACAATAAATTTTTAAAGTTAATTAACATTTCGTGTTACTGTTTCTAAAAACAATATTAGAAATGTTGAAATGTATTAAAAATATCATTTTTATAAGTTAAGTACAACCACCCAACCCCGTCTACTCCCGCCCTCCCCTTATTTACAGACTAAGTGGATTGAATTCCAAGTGCATTCACGTTCATGCATTTCACTATACTGCCTATGATTGCAAGTCAGTCCCATGAAGATAGGAAATCCCATAGAAAACGGGGCAAATAAGCGATCTTGGGTAGTATACAGTCGTGATTCGCTGGTTGGGCCACAGCCTAACGAATTTGATTCGCTAGTTGGACCGACTGACAAATGTCAAAAACTCTCCAAAGATGTTGGCAGTGTAAATGCATCTGTTCTTTTTCCTAAATATTGTCAGATTGATTGCCAAGTAAATTTGGCACGAGCTTTTTAGTTGGACAATTGTCCAACTAGCGGAGGTTCAACTAAAAAGCGGTCCAGTTAAAAAGTGTCCAACCAGCGAATCACGACTGTACACCACAACACAATATTATCCCTCGAAAATATGATGAACCACCGTATGAAATGAGATGGTGATGATGTAACAGGTGTGATCTGGTTCCTGCCATGCGTACCTATTAGCAATTAAATCCAGCGTTTTTGAACTAAGCGCTGCACAACCGATAGTTTTATTTATTGAGCTCAATCCATAATTTTATTTAAAATAAAAATCTTTCACGAGTCGAATCAAAATTCACGCAGAACACTTCTGCATAACATTTATCGCGAGATCCTATTTTTTACATTTTCCTTTGTTTTGCCTCCTTTCTGCGAATAGCAACGTTGGCGTCGGTTGGAAGAAGTTACCAAATATAGACACTCGCTGTAAACAGAAACGATAAGTTTCCATTTCCCAACCTGTTTACCAACCGCCGGTGCGGTGTCGTGTTATGATGACGGTTAGTAAGTTGCTTATACCCACGCCCGGTGCTGATAGTCTAAGAACTGCATGTAACTAATTATTGACATGCTGTACCGATAACGGAAGACTGACAGATCATGTAAACGACACTTAAGCCGGATGCATAAAAAATCTCAAATTTCGGTCTACGAGGTTTATGAATGGTCCCGGGTGTGTCATAAGGATTGATGAAGCAATTTTCTGAAAAAATTTGATTACAGTTTGGTTGTTGTCGTATTTTTGTTAAAGTTAATCAACCACGTATACGGCGAATGTATGGTAGATACTTGTTCTACTTTGCCACTTAATTTCTGTTCATTTTAATCATTTTTACTCATTTAACGATACAAATTTTATTTGTCAAAAGTAGTGATAATATTTTCCTATAAATATAGCAACACCGCTATATTAGCGAATTTGATTCGCTAGTTGGACCGACTGACAAATGTCAAAAACTCTCCAAAGGAGATGTTGGCAGTGTAAATGCATCTGTTCATACCTCTAAATATTGTCAGATTGATTGTCAAAGTAAATTTGACACGAGATTCTGACGTTCAGATGCTTTTTAGTTGGACAATGGTCTAGCTAGCGGAGGTCCAACTAAAAAGCGGTCCAGTTAAAAAGTGTCCAACCAGCGAATCACGACTGTACAAATATTGAAGTATAAGAGCGGCTGAGCCATTAAAACTTAGTAAAAAGTGTTTTCTTTGGTGTTTTTCATTAGTTTTTCTTCAAAACTGGGTATCTACAAATTTTTGAAAGTATAGAGAACACTTCAAATAGTTGAGCCGAATAAATGGGCGTAATTTTGTTGAAGAAAGTGTATAGCCACGGTAAAAGGGGTATGAGTTATATAAAAAAAACCTGTTTTAATCCACCTAGAGGTGCAATTGTGCCTTTCTCATTTCTACAAACTATGATTTAATAGCTGGTTCGCACAATATAACATTACGGAAATGTCTTTCATTCTTATTACACTTGGTAAGTATATATAAGAGCACCTTTTTGCATTCATCGCGGTATCGGTTTGAATCGGAGTTTTCTATGTGATCGCACTCTACAACCCGTAACTCCGGAGCCGGAAGTCGGATGGAGATGGAATTTAATATCAGTTTCCGACGACGCAACACCTTTCATTTAAGACTAAGTTGATCAAATCGGTCTAGCTATTTTAACCAATATAACCGTTATTCTGAATTTGGATGCTTCCGGATCCGTCGATGGTGGCCAGTGTGGCCAAAGAGGCTTTGAATATCTGTTGGTGACCTAGATCTACAAATTCAACAGTTGTGTTTACATTTTGGAAAAAAAATCACCTTTTTACATTCATCGCAGAATTCGTTAGAATCGGGATTTGCTGCGTGATCGTAATTCAAGAACCAGAACTCGGATCCACACAAAATTCAACAGCAGCTGATGGACCATTCATTTTAAATCAAGTTTGCCAAATCGGTTTAGAAAATTCCGAGAAACCGATGTGGACAAATCAACAAATTTTGTTTTGTAACCATACTCTTCAACTTGTAATCCGGAACAAGATGTCGGTTGAAAATGAAATTCAATAGCAACCTATGGGAATATGGGAATATCATTTGAATCTTAGTTTGTAAAAATCGGTTCAGCCATCTCCGAGAAACCGATGTGGACATTTTGTTAACAAATCCGCACATACACACACATACATACATACATACGTACATACATACGTACATACATACGTACATACATACGTACATACATACGTACATACATACGTACATACATACGTACATACATACGTACATACATACGTACATACATACGTACATACATACGTACATACATACGTACATACATACGTACATACATACGTACATACATACGTACATACATACGTACATACATACATACATACATACATACATACATACATACATACATACATACATACATACATACATACATACATACATACATACATACATACATACATACATACATACATACATACATACATACATACATACATACATACATACATACATACATACATACATACATACATACATACATACATACATACATACATACATACATACATACATACATACATACATACATACATACATACATACATACATACATACATACATACATACATACATACATACATACATACATGCATACATACATACATACATGCATACATACATACATACATACATACATACATACATACATACATACATACATACATACATACATACATACATACATACATACATACATACATACATACACACATACATACATACATACACACATACATACATACATACACACATACATACATACATACACACATACATACATACATACATACACACATACATACACACAGATATTTTGCGATCTCGGCGAACTGAGTCGAATGTTATATAAGACTCGGCCCTCCGGGCCTCGGTTAGAAAGTCGGTTTTTGGAGCAATTGCATAACCTTTCTATATGAGAAAGGCAAAAGAATAATATTAAATTAGCTTAATCAGCATGAGTTCAATGTTATCTTCATGTGATTATATTTTGAAATGTTGGTGGAATGGGTTTGAAAGTGGAGGGAATGGGGGTTAGTAGAGTGGGAGTGGAGGATGCGTCAGAAATCCTTCATCTTATTTCGGTATACGGGGTGGATGAAGGAAATGCGGGCGTGAGGGTGGTCCAAGGGGAGGGGAGTGATGAAGGAGGGAAGTGTAAGGGCAAGGCGGGGAGGGGAGGGGCGGCTACGCAATACTCAACTGCATGTTTTGCCTTCCATTTGAGACTTGGTTTGAGAAAATCGGTTCAGTCATCACCGAAGAACCGATGTGACTTTAATTGTGGAATATGCCCGGAATTCCGGACTTCCGGAATCGTCGATAGTGGACAATATATTCAAAGAATGTTTGGCAATCAGTGATCTAGATTTGCGATTAGAAGTAATTTGGTGATCATTTCAATAGTTTTTAGCCTCTGAGGTATTACGATTTTACCGATTTATATGGGAAATTCCACTGTATTCTTACTAACACCCCTATAATTCCGGAAGCAAGAGTCAAAACCGAATGAAATTCAGCAGCAGTCAACGGTATTACTGTATCTTTCATTTGAAATCAAGTTTGTATAAATCGGTAGAGAATTCGTTGGGGAATGGGTGTGATATTAGCTTAGGAACTTGGCGGGTTCCCCGGGGGCGTCATGAACCGTCATAGGTGGCCAATGTGGTCAAAGCTGCTTTAATTGATCATTAGAGATCCAAACCCGCAAACTAGAGTAATGTTACATTAATTTTAATATGTTTTACATCATTTGAACATCATGGTGGTACCAATTTATATGGGAATTTGCTGTGTGACCACACTCTTCAACCAGTAACTCCGGAATCGGAAGTCGGATCAACTAAAAATTCAATACCAGCTTATGGGAGCGTTATACCTTACAGATGAAACTAAGTTTGCGAAAATCGGTTCAGCCATCGCTGAGAAAATTGTGTGAGTTTAAATGACACACACACAACCACACACACATACATACACAGACATTTGCCGATCTCGACGAACTGAATCGAATGGTGTATGACACTCGGCCCTCCGGGCATAGCATAGCCTTTCTTTATATGAGAAAGGCTAAAAGTTTTTGCTATACAACCTTCGACATTTTGAGCAATTTATCAAAAATAAAACAATTCAAATGTGCTTAGACCACATACTGTTTTTTGGAAAATAGAAGAAAAATGATTGTTTTTTGTTTGTCTTTAGTTCATCAGGATCGAATTTGATGAGAATTTGATGATTTTTTGTACCATCAATTATAAAAATAATGATAACTTTACTAATGATTCCAAGTCTCTAATTATTTTTAGAAAAGTATATTCTCCAGAATTACTTCTTGGAGGCTTATTCACCAAAATTATTGTACTAAAAGATGCGTTGTATTCTGTCGTGAAACTTTTTCGAAAATACAAAGCCTTCAACATTGACTATTTCGGAAATGTGTGATCTAAAACGTAAGGATCAGTTTTTCAACATTCACCCCACCCTTCTGCATTTTTCTTCACTCTAACGTACCTAACATGGGAATGAGACTTTATATACAAAATCTGAATGCATTAATTAATTCGGCATACAAATATATGCCATAACTTGCCACTAACTCGACATATTTGTTTAATTTTCATGATTTTCAACCCCACTAGGTGGTTATTAATATATTAAATAATTTAAAAAAACCTGTTTTAATCCACCTAGAGGTGCAATTGTGCCTTTCTCATTTCTCCAAACTATGATTTAATAGCTGGTTCGCACAATAGAACATTATGGAAATGTCTTTCATTCTTATTACACTTGGTAAGTATATATAAGAGCACCTTTTTGCATTCATCGCGGTATCGGTTTGAATGTTGGGGACCTAGATCTACAAATTCAACAGTTGTGTTTACATTTTGGAAAAAATTTCACCTTTTTACATTCATCGCAGAATTCGTTAGAATCGGGATTTGCTGCGTGATCATACGTATCACCCTGTAATTCAGGAACCAGAACTCGGATCCACACAAAAATCAACAGCAGCTGATGGACCTTTCATTTAAACTTAAGTTTGTCAAAATCGGTTCAAAAAATTCCGAGAAACCGATGTGGACAAATCAACATATTTTGTTTTGTAACCTTACTCTTCAACTTGTAATCCGGAACAAGATGTCGGTTGAAAATGAAATTCAATAGCAACCTATGGGAATATGGGAATATCATTTGAATCTTAGTTTGTAAAAATCGGTTCAGCCATCTCCGAGAAACCGATGTGTACATTTTGTTAACAAATCCGCACATTGTTAACAAATCCGCACGCACATACATACATTCATACATACATACATACATACATACATACATACATACATACATACATACATACATACATACATACATACATACATACATACATACATACATACATACATACATACATACATACATACATACATACATACATACATACATTCATACATACATACATACATACACACATACATACACACAGATATTTTGCGACCTCGGCGAACTGAGTCGAATGTTATATAAGACTCGGCCCTCCGGGCCTCGGTTAGAAAGTCGGTTTTTGGAGCAATTGCATAACCTTTCTGTAAAAGAAAGGCAAAAGAATAATATTTAATTAGCTTAATAAGCATGAGTTCAATGTTATCTTCATGTGATTATAATTTGGAAAGGTTGGTGGAATGGGTTTGAACTTGTAGGGAATAGGGGGTTAGTAGAGTGGGAGTGGAGGATGTGCCAGAAATCCTTCATCTTATTTCGGTATACGGGGTGGATGAAGGAAATGTGGGCGTGAGGGTGGTCAAAGAGGAGGGGAGTGATGAAGGAGGGAGGTGTAAGGGCAAGGCGGGGAGGGGAGGGGAGGCGACGCAATACTCAACTGCATATTTTGCCTTCCATTTGAGACTTGGTTTGAGAAAATCGGTTCAGTCATCACCGATGAACCGATGTGACTTTAATTGTGGAATGTGCCCGGAATTCCGGACTTCCGGAATCGTAGATAGTGGACAATATATTCAAAGAATGTTTGATTGGCAATCAGTGATCTAGATCTGCGATTAGAAGTAATTTGATGATCATTTCAATAGTTTTTAGCCTCTGAGGTATTACGATTGTACCGATTTATATGGGAAATTCCAGTGTATCCTTACTAACACCCCTGTAACTCCGGAAGCAAGAGTCAGAACCAAATGAAATTCAGCAGCAGTCAATGGCATTACTGTATCTTTCATTTGAAATCAAGTTTGTAAAAATCGGTAGAGAATTTGTTGTGGAATGGGTGTGATATTAGCTTAGGAACTTTGCGGGTTCCCCGGGGGCGTCATGAACCGTCATAGGTGGCCAATGTGGTCAAAGCTGCTTTGATTGATCATTAGTGATCCAGACCCGCAAACTAGAGTAATGTTACATCAATTTTAATATATTTTACATCATTTGAACATCATGGTGATACCAGTTTATATGGGAATTTGCTGTGTGACCGCACTCTTCAACCCGTAACTCCGGAACCGGAAGTCGGATCAACTAAAAATTCAATAGCAGTTTATGGGAGTGTTATACCTTTCAGATGAAACTAAGTTTGCGAAAATCGGTTCAGCCATCTCTGAGAAAATTGTGTGAGTTTAAACGACACACACACATACACACACACTCACACGCACACATACATACACACACAGACATTTGCCGATCTCGACGAACTGAATCGAATGGTGTATGACACTCAGCCCTCCGGGCCTCGGTTAAAAAGTCGATTTTTACAGTGATTGCATAGCCTTTCTTTATATGAGAAAGGCAAAAATCGTCAAATGCTCAGAAAAACCGATTCTGATGTACTAGAGACGAGAAGAAAACGCCAGTTTTCATCATTTTCCTCCTATTTAACGAAAAACAAAAAGCGGACTAAGCACACTGAAATTGTTTTATTTTGTAGAACAGTGTTATATTTTATGAATAGTATAAAATGTCAAAAGGTTATCTAGCGAAAACTTATATAACTCATACCCCTTTTACTGTGGCTATACACTTTCTTCAACAAAATTACGCCCCTTTATTCGGCTCAGCTATTTGAACACTCTCTATACTTTTTAAAATTTGTAGATACCCAGTTTTGAAGAAAAACTAATGAAAAACACTAATAATTGCTATGTTTTAAAGGCTCTGTCGCTCTTATTATCCACAATTTTTCTGGCATCACTGTTTGTTTGTTGAATACCGGTTGTCTATTGAGCTGAAAGTTTTTTTCAAGTTTTTAGTATTTTTACAAACGCGATCTGTTTTATTTTTGTTTTATGTGTATATCTTGTTTATCGGTTGTACGAGTGCATTGAAATTTAGTGGCTTCAAGCACGATATTATCTAGTTGTGTTCTTTCGGGAAAGTGCAAGTTTTGTTTGTGATTTTTGTTGACGTTATCACTGTGCACTACGTCACGCTCAATTTTTCCGCCAAAAGCGACATCTTCTGGTAGATAACTGAGATTACACATTGCGTGCAAGTTCGCTTGGATTGACGCACGTTATCATACCCGCTAGTTATTTTGCGCATATGGCATACCCGCT
Source organism: Topomyia yanbarensis (assembly GCF_030247195.1). Lineage (NCBI taxonomy): Eukaryota > Metazoa > Arthropoda > Insecta > Diptera > Culicidae > Topomyia > Topomyia yanbarensis. The sequence continues at coordinate 207,672,254 of NC_080671.1, read as the reverse complement.
AGGCGTTATTTCTACACCAAAAGCTTGGCTTGTACCAACTGCTCGAAAGTGGTTAATGATTCTGATCGAATCACATGTCGTGGCTACTGCGGAAATTCGTTCCACATGATTTGCGTCAAGATGGATTATGATGTTCGTGACGTCCTGGGAACCCACCCACGGAACCTATTCTGGATGTGCAACGGCTGTGCTGACTTATTTTCGAATGATTATTTCCGTAGAATGGCTTCGCGTTGTTGCGACATAGTACCCGACGACAATTCCTTGAAATCTATAAAGAATGACATAGCTGATTTGAAAGATGTCGTCAAAGCTCTCTCGGTTAAAGTTTCAAACACGCCCAAGCGCAAACGTGAAGATGATCCGCTCAAAACAAAAATCCCTAATATTCGTGGATCCAAAGCTTTCAACGACCTATCATTCAACGACCTATCATCAGGATTGCTGCGGAGAAGAATCCATCTGGTGGTGGACAGTAGCGCCAAGTTATTCTGGATAAACTCGTCTGTCCAACTTCTTGTACCCCGGCGAGCGATCTCGGTCTACCTGACGAATCGGCGACTTCTTCTGTGTCAGGTAAAGCCAAGAAGGGTATATGTCATTCCGAAGCACTTCCAGATACTGCACACCCTCAATGTAAATTTCACTTACAGTCTGATGATGAACACAACTTAATGGACTCTACCACTGCAGCGAATCTACAATGTCAAAATGAAAATTTCGATCGCATCGCATCTGTCTGCTCAGGTAAACATTTGAAGAATATATGTCCTTCCGAAGCTACACGTGATACTGCGCACCCTCAAGTACGCCTCCCATTGCAGTCAGCCGCTGGACACAACAGTCATAACTCGGTCATTCCCTCCGCACCGCTGCTTGCTCCCCTTCTGAACAACAGTACATCCTGCTCTCCCCGCGTCACTCGCGGTTATGCTGATCATCGAACTCGCAGTCCTGAAAATTGGTATGCAGCACAACACCTCTCACATGACGCTGATGGTTTGCGGATCTACTATCAGAACGCGAGAGGGCTTAAGACGAAAATTGATGACGTGTATTTAGCTGCTGTGGACGGTGACTACGATGTTTGCGTCTTCACCGAAACATGGCTTGATGCGAGGATAACATCGGTGCAGCTTTTCGGCGATGCTTACACCGTGTACCGTGCGGACCGAAATAGTGGCAACAGTATTCGCGGTCGTGGAGGAGGAGTTTTGATTGCTGTTTCCACCGAATTTGCCTCATGTGAGATTGATGTAGGTAGTTTAACCAGTGTTGAGGCTGTTTGGGTTAGAATTACAACTCCATCGAGGAACTTTTATATTGGTGCTGTCTATATTCCTCCTGAAAAGCGACTCGACTGCAATGTCATGCAACTTCACATTGATGCTGTGAATAACGCTTCTTCACAATCTGGCGCGGATGGCGTGATGATTGTCCTTGGTGATTTCAATCAGTCAGGGCTCATTTGGGTGCCGTCACGACACGGATACGCTTACCCTGACCCGATTGCTTCGACAACCAACATCGCCAGTCGTATGCTACTGGACGGATTTGCTTTCAACGGATTAAGTCAAGTAAGCATGATTCCCAATCACCAGTCACGCTTTCTGGATCTCGTCTTTGTTAGTGAGACTATTATACCTGTATGTTCCGTCAATGAAGCATCCAGTGTGATTGTTCCACTTGACAACTTTCATCCAGCGCTTGAAATCTCAATTGGCACTATTCGCTCAGTTCAGTACGTAGAAACTGTTTCTGTCAACCGTCTCAACTTTCGCAAAAATGATTTTGTTAAGCTACGCAGTTCTCTGTCGCAAATTAATTGGAGTGTACTGTATTCCCAAAGGAGTGTTAATGCTGCAGTTGCCCTCTACAAGCGACTACTACTGAACTGTGTTGAGACCTCAGTGCCTAAATGTCAGCCTCTTAGCAAGCCGCCCTGGTAAAACAGCTCTCTTCGAAAGCTAAAACGTACTCGAGCAAAAACTCTACGTGCGTACACAAATCGACGGTGTCCTCTTTCTAAGCGCATGTTCACTTTTGCCAGTAATGAGTATCGTTGTTACAACAAGCTTCTGTATAAACGCTATGTAAACCGCATGCAGAATAATCTACGCCGAAACCCGAAGGACTTTTGGTCATTTGTCAACACGAAGCGAAAAGAAACTGGACTTCCATCAAGGATGCTTTACGACGGCGAAGAAGCTACGACAACTGTGGCGAAATGTACGCTGTTTGCCAGATTCTTCTCAAGTGTTTTTTTCAGCTGACTCGCCAACCGCAATCGAACTCGAAAATGCTTCTCGTGACGTTCCTGCTTGTGCTGTTGATATAGATGTGTTTACTGTCTCCGAACAAATGGTTATATCTGCAATCCGAAAAACCAAGTCATCTTATGCACCCGGCCTCAGTGCTATACCTTCAACTGTATTGAAAAAATGTTCGGACTTACTTGTAACACCACTTGCATATATTTTTAACCTATCGCTTCAGCAGCAAACGTTTCCTGAGGATTGGAAACGCTCAGTAATGTTCCCGGTATTCAAGAAGGGTGACAGATGCAACATGGAGAGCTATCGCTAAGTCACTTCGTTTGGAGTCGAATCTAAAGTATTTGAATCAATCATCAACGAAGCGTTATTTTCTGCTTGTCGACACTACATCAGTACATCCCAGCAGGGATTTTTCCCCGGACGTTCGGTCGAGACGAATCTCGTCTGCTTCACGTCATTTTGCACGGAACAATTGTCTAAGAAATTGCAGGTGGATACTATCTACACTGATCTAAAAGCAGCTTTTGATAGAGCTAATCATGAGATACTGATAACAAAGCTTGATAAGCTAGGGTGTTTTACTAGATTCTGCCATTGGCTTCGATCCTACCTTGTACACCGTGAAGTCGTTGTTCAAATTGGCGATATTGTTTCAGAATCCTTTATCAACACTTCCGGAGTTTCTCAAGTCAGTACGCTGGGTCCACTGCTCTTTTCACTGTTCGTGAATGATGCAGTTTTCGTTCTAAGGCGTGGAGGAAAGCTGTTTTTGCCGACGACTTAAAATTTTTTCTTGTTATACGAAATGAAGCCGATTGCCGTGAGCTACAGCATCTTATCGACACCTTTTATAGCTGGTGTGTAAGAAACATGATGGTCCTTAGTGTTGCAAAATGTTTTGTCATCAGCTATTTTCGAACGAGAAATATGCTTACTTTCAACTATAACATCGCAGGAACTCAGCTGCAACGCGTTGACCACGTGAAGGATCTAGGGTCATTCTTGATGAAAAGCTAACGTATACTCATCACGTCTCTGCGTCCATCGACAAAGCCAATCGATTACTGGGATTTATTTTCAAAATTTCCAGTGAATTTAGGGATCTTCTGTGTTTCAAGGCTCTTTATTGCTCATTGGTGCGCCCGCAGTTGGAATTTGCAAACGTCGTTTGGTGCCCCTATCAAGCAACGTGGAGCCTTAGGATCGAAGCAGTCCAGCGTAAATTCATACGATATGCGTTACGTGGATTGCCGTGGAACGATCCGTTAAACCTGCCACCGTACGAGGACCGTTGTCGTCTTCTAGGACTTAATACTTTAACGCATCGGAGACATGCAGCGCAGGCTACTTTCGTGTCAAAGATAGATAGCTGGCTGAATATGATGATCCGGAGCTACTAGCGCAAATCAGCCTCTACGCGCCTACCCGTTCTCTTCGCCCACGAGCCCTGCTGCATTCTGAAATGCGCAGCACTAACTACGCTGCCAATAGTTCGATTTTAGCAATGAGTCGTCGCTTCAACGAGTTTGCTGAAATTTTCGACCTCGTCGTGAATTCTTCGCAGTTTCGTCGTCGTGTATTGCCACTAGTTTAACTGTGTTTAGTTTAACTTAGTTTAGTTTAGTTCATTAAGACAAATTGTCAGTTGGACTTTTTTATACAAATACAAATTTCCACTAACTAACTAACCAAACTTTGATTTTGATCTCCAGAAAAATAAAAAAATGCTGAAAAAAATCTAAGACAGTTCAGAAGCACTTCAACAAGCATGAATTTGAAATTTACCAAAAATCTGCCCATTTTTCGAAAAATCAAAATTCGCCACCAGTAGGGAGCGTTTTAGCACAGATAACAGACGTTTTGGCTCGATTTGAATCGTGTTTAAATATCCGTTACTGAGATTCCGAATAAATCAGACGTCTGAAACATGTTTGGCAAACGTTTGTAGATGGCGCAGTGATCAATGCAATGCAGTTAGAGTGCAGCTGTCAAACACGTATGGCAAACAGTTGCGCAGATGGCAATAGTGAAACACGGATTTCCAACGTATATCAATTTGAAAGTTTACACAGGTTTTTGAAGAAATTTTGTTCTAGCTTTAGGCTGTTATCTGTGGTTTTAGCAAATTCACTCCGAAGAAAGTGGTCCTGATACCCTAGCCTTTCATTTAATAAGTGAGCCCGATGACTTGTTTAACATGATGTCATTTTTATAGTTAATTCATATTATGTTCGAGCTCTTTTATTTTCGGCACAAATCAATACCTCATCGGCAGAAATCTATGCCGCATCGGCACAACACTATCATCAGCATTTGCTTGAAATTATTTTGCAAGCGGATTTTTCCCTGCAAAATAACATCAATATGGGGAGAGGAAAAGAAGACCGTCTTCGCATGTCCTTTCCCAGGTCCTAGGTATTAAAGATTAAAGTCCCGTACAGAGGAATGCGCAACACTGGATAAAATGATGCCTACTTCTTTGTTCCTGGCACCGACAGTTTTTGCTGAAACTTCAACCGAGTTACACAGTAAATTCATACGAAGTGAATTGAAAACTGTTTCGTGGCTTACTGCATTTTATTTATAATACTCTGTAATTTATTTAATATTGTTACAAAAAAGTATAATTAACTGAATAAAGTTTCTTGTTTAGTCGATTGAAATATTTTGTCATATTATTTTTAGCAACACTAATACTTTTCTTGTATGTTCACCGAAAGAACAATGTTTACTTTGCACGATAGCCATTTGACTGTTCGATTGGTAGATGTTGTTAAACACGGCTCACAGTGAAAGTCTTGCGAGTTTTTTGTAAACGGTCAATAAGCATACTGTCAAAATTCACTTTGAGAGAAAATTCCAGACAAACCGTAACTCGTCGAGAATGGATGTTAACGTTTTATGAAAGAGAAAAGGTTTGTCTTTCGTTTACTGCTGTGATTTATAATCGGCGATTATTCGTTTTTCTAGAATTTCCTCTCAAAGTGGATTTTGACAGCATGCTTATTGGCCCTTTTCAAAAAAACGCGAGAAGTCAATTTAAGTCGACTTGCTTGTCTTCGTTAGCGTGCACATTCTAATTAGGCTGTGCACGCTGACGAAGTCGACATAAATTGACTTCACTGTGAGCCGTGTTTACTATCATTGCTTCACAGCTTAATGGCAGTGTTAGTAAACACAGAGAATAGGGAAAGAGACGAATAGTGTGAAGCCAAAATTACCTTATTGAGCAGACCAATCGTGCAATGTAAATAAACATTACTCCATGCCTGAGTTGGAGGAGATAAGTATTGTACATCTATTAAAAAAGAAATTTCAATTTTCGTCAGAATTTGATTCAATTGCGATTGTGAGGTGCATTCTAGAGTATATGTATGAGTAAAAACAACCATTAGAATTATTTCATCTCTTTGTTTCAAAATGCGCATCGTTTGATAAACAAATCCAACGATCGACATACGGTTTGTTTTCAAAATATAATAGGAGTCATTTAAAGTGCTGCCTGTGGAAGCGGTTGCCAAAATTCTAGTGTTGAAATCATTATAAAGGGAGTGTTGCCGTTTTGACTGATTTTCACTCTTCGTCTCTTTCCCTATTCTCTTTGAGTAAACACGGCTCACAGTAAATGTCAAATTTATGTCGACTCCGTCAGCGTGCAGATCCTAATTAGGCAATCCATGAGACGTTTCTGATCAGCTGATTATTTCTTGTTTACCTCTTTTGACGTTACTCCGAGGGGTACGACGTCCGACAATATCGTTGATTCGATCCATCATCCAACGAATCGGAACTAACGGAAGATATTAGTCGGACGAGTTTTTCTGTTCGCAGGAGTAGACTTGTTGACAGAACCCACTGCTGAATTGTCAAACAAACGTCTAATGGATCGCCCTAAGAGGGATCGCCTAATAGAGTACTTGACAATCTGTAACTGTATTACTGTGTTCAACGGTTTGTTTTCCTCCGCCTGTCACAAAAGGAGGAAAACAAATCGAAAATAACTTTTCGTTAGGATTATTTTCATGATGGAATTTGACCAACCGTAATTGTATGTCCCCCGAATAAGTTTTACAGCGACATTGAGCATTTCAACACCATTACACTGAAGTTTTTTTTATGCGGGGGATACGTACCGCATAAAAAAAATCCGCATAAAAAAACCACATAACTTTGAATATCCGCATAAAAAAAACCGCATAACTTTGAAAATCCGCATAGAAAAACTCCATAATTTTGAAAATCCGTCTGAGTCTGCGACATGTCCAGACAAGCGTAAAGTCACTTGATGACTTATGCTGTCGGAACCGTGACTCCTCGGAATCGCATGACTGACCTCGGCACCTAACCGACCAGCATCGAGATAACGATTTCGAGAGAAATTTCAACGACGGGAAATTTCTCCGTCGGAGTAGACTAGGCCCACCGCCGGGCACTAGTTCGAATAGATCGGGAAGTAGCTCCGGCAGATGCTCGTCGGGACGCCTGTCACCTGGAAGTCACCCTCCACCTAGAATCGCAGGACCGACCTCGGCATCTGCCCGGGTAGTATCGGTTTCGGAAGATCTTCCACTGCCGGGGAACTTTTCGTCGGAGTAGGAAATATCCACCGTCGGGGACTATTCCGAGTAGTCCGTAGCGAATCGCCGGCTTGAATCATCGGGGCACCAGTGAACCGGACGCAATCCTCCACCGGGAATCGCTGGACTGACCTCGGCATTCTGCCGGACTGCACCTAAGGAAGAATAACGCGTCCGTCAACGGAGCGTGAGACATTCTTTCTGGGGAGTGGGCGTAGCGTATTGGTAAATCGATTGCCTTGTACGCAGCGCACCTGGGTTCGGGTCCCGACCCCGCACATAGGGTTAGAAATTTTTCCTAAGAGATTTTTCTAACCCGAAGAGGCGAATGACCTTAAGGTTAAAACCTCTATAATTGAAATAAAAAAAAAAAAAAAAAAAAAAAAAACATTCTTTCGTCGGGGAACTCTCCGCCGAGGTAGGCTAGCTCCACCGTAAGGGACTACGCCGAGTAGCACCGAACGCGACAAACCACCAGGGTCGTCGGGGCACCAGTGAACCGGAAGCCACCCCCAACCGGAATCGCCGGATCGGCCACGGCATCCAACTGGTCAACGTAAAGGAGAGCATGTAGGATATAATGCCGTGCAGGACTGATATGGCGGTTATGAGACAAGCGAAATCTAGCACGACTAGCTAGACCTGCACGCAAAAAATTTTGTGAAGTTTATTTCAACAAAAACCATTGTAACTGAACAACCTACTAATAATGATTGCAGTAAACCAGAAAAATATTCATGCTAAACTAAACTTTTTGTTAAAAGAATCCAAAAATATTGGTTAAAATTTCAACAAATTTTCTTGTTGAATCAAATGATAAGATTGTTGATGTAATCGTTTCAACTTTTTATTTCGATATCGTTTTCTACTTTGTTTTGACAACTTTAGAGTGAGCAATACCCACACAACTTTTCCAGTGAACGGCGATTCGATAACGAGTAGCGAAAGGAAATCTTCTACATGCCGGCATGTATTTTCTAATACTGGGAAAAATCAATTTGCTTCAATCTGCTTTAGATCGTTACATTTGACTGTGTGTTTTGAACTCAAGGAGAGCGATTTTTTCACCCGGGTTAATTTGGTAGAGTTATGTCCGACTTTCGGGACGAATGTTGGTAAGTTAGCGTTGTGCAAAACCCCTGGTTCTTCTATGCTAACTGGATGTTTCTTTCAGTTCATACTTTTAGTTAGCTTTTGGCTTTTTAAGTTGCCAATTAAGAGAAAGCTGGACCGCGGATATTTAGACACATATTCCCAAATTGGTTGGAAGGAAATTATCGCCCTTAACTCGCATTTCTATATCTGTTGACCGGATCGGAGCCGATATTACAACGTGAACCCAAAAAAACAGATTAGAGCGTCGGGCCACAAGTGGAGAAAAATTCAGTGCGTCGTGTTCTGACAGGATTATGAGCTTGACGATATGGAATATGAAACATTCACGCCGTAGAAAAAGATCATATCTGTGTTCGAAGCGTAATTGAAAGTGGTCAAAATCCATCAGCAGCAAAAAAATCTAATTCTTTTTCTCAGGCCATGGTGATCATATGTTCTTAGCGACATAAAAACCTTAAATGTATGTTGAAATTGTCTAGGTTATGATTTTATTTGGAATTGGGCGACCAGTCTATTGATATTTGCAGAACACGTTTCGGTGTTCCCTTCAACGTTTTGCCTTTTTTATCTAGATTAATATAGTCGAAACGTTGGAGAGAACATCAAAGTCTGTGCTGAAAATACCCTAGATTGGCGACCGCAATTTCAAATAAAATTGTATTTTTGTCGCAAATAAATATTTGTTTTATAAATCGGGTTATTATGTCAAACGCAAAACTTTATTAGCTCAACAAATCTAATTTTTATTTTAAACTTTTTTTCAGTTGAAACAATGTCAATCTTTTATTGAAACAATAAACGTTTTCGGTTGAACTGAACATACGCAAAAGTTGTTTCAACCAAAAATTTTATTGAAACAATAATTCTGAATATTTGATATTATTGGCATTGTATGTTGTAATTATAGAAATTGAAGTTCAATCCAATGGTAGATAGTTTAATATATTAAAAAAATTTTTTGCTTCAATAAAAGATGAAGGTTGTTCCAAAGAAACCTGAGAGATTGAACTGATAGTTATACTTCTTGAAATTAATCCAATAAATGGTTAGCCTATATATAACATCAAAATTTGTTTGATGTAAAATAAAAATTGTTTGGCTTTACAACATTTTTTTCTGCGTGTGGAATCAAGTGAAGTGCATTAGCACGCCTCCCCCCGAAGTAGTCATGTCAAATGGAATCCGGGGGATCAGGCAAATGTCGGACTTCTTTGTGGAGTTTAGATGAATAGGGTTCAGAGTTATCTTCTCTGTTCAGAGTCCCTCACTCTGGCACACGATGGACGAAATCGGTAGTATGGTCTAACTACTGAACGTGTGCCGGGTCGGCGTAAAAGCTTTATCACCAAGTAACAAAAAATACACACTCAGAGGCTTTTTTCCGATCTCGCTGAACTGAGTCGAATGGTATAAGAAATTCGGCTCTGCGGGCCTCGGTTAAAAAGTCGAAATTCCGACCGATTGCATAAGTTTTATTATGAGAAAGGTAAAAAGGTATTCAGTCATTTTCTGTTTTTATTTTCACTGCATAAAGAATGCTTCTCATATCCTTAACCCAAAGACTAGTAATTTATAACCTAAAATAAAAATATGAACATTTTATGTCTTTTGTTTAAGCACGTGCATTCACGAGGATCTATCTTTCGATAAAAGTCGCTTCAGGTGATGCCCTAGAAATTAAAAGGAAGCTGCATAAAAAGAATCGCATAACTTTGAAAATTCGCATAAAAAACCGCATAACTTTGAAAATCCGCATAAAAAATCCGCATAACTTTGAAAATCCGCATTAAAAAAACCGCATAACTTTGAAAATCCGCATAAAAAAGTCGGATAAAAAAACCGCATAAAAAAGACTTCAGTGTATAACTAGAGCCACAGTTTATAAAGAACAGTTGCGCAAAGACTGAAGCAAATCTACCTATTGAACACTCAAAACGTCTACCTATCGGACACGAAGAATAACAATGCTCGAATGCGTGGGGAGTATCGTTATTATGTGATTATAATTATGAGAAAAAATTCAATGATGTAATATTAATATTATTTAAAACCAGGAATATTTCGTTTTAATGACACTTATTAAAAAAATATATGTTCACTGATATTCAAATTTGGCACTATTTCAAACACCGGAACAGCTCTGGGTAATGTTAATAATCTTCCACCGACAGTGGAAATATGAAGGTATTTCTCATAGTTAAAGTGCAGCTAAAATTTTGACAAATTTGTGTATGCATTCCACTTATACATATGTACTTATTCAAATTTATCTTACGCTGCAAATTCGATTGTTTTTTGTCACACCCCAAACAGACGGTAAGCGGCAAAAATCAATGCATTTCGTTCTTAGTTGCGGATCAGTTGAGAACCGGAAAAAGCTTAAATTCTTTATACGATGTTATTTTTCGTACTGATTTTTACAAAATAAAACAAAACACTTAATTTTAAATTTTTATATGCACAAAGTTAACTTCTAACTGAAGCGTTCGGGTGAAGTCATTTGAAATTTAACCAAAAATAAAAGGTTGCCAAAATTTAAAAAAGACCAATGATTGGTCCAATGTGGCCAATCCTCATTACGCAACTCTACTATTAAAAACTCTGACTAGAGCTAATTAAAATCCTTAAATTGGCTGACAGTTTTATATATGACAGCTGGAGGAAAACAAACCTCCAAGTAGTGTGAGTGAAATCATTTGCATACACGGTAAAAAAACTTTACCCATTTTATGTATTCAAATTGCCCATTTTCGGAAGTTATTCGAGCTGTCAAAAAATGGGTATTTTTTTGTTTCTAACAATGAGTACTTTTTATCCATTTCACAACTACTCGATGAGGTAATGTCAATGGGTATATTGATCTTGATAATGGGTGAAAAATCCTTAAGAATTATTTCAAGCGAGTTAACCTGCATACTAAGGATCGTAGTGGAACCTGCAAATTATCGCCCTGCATCGGAGTCCGTGACGGAAACGGAACATTTCGGCAATGCTCCGAAAACAACGTCTGTTTAGACTACTGAGGATGTTGAAAATATGCGCCAGTTCGGCATTTTTAGAGCAGCTAAAAGATCCAGCCATCAAAATTATATCCAGTTGGCGGTTTTATTTTGTTAAGTAGTTTTAGAATAGGATTTCTATCTAGATTCCTATACTTTTATAAGGAGACAACAATGTGAAATGAATGTTATTTTATGTTTTTTTAATTCAGAAATAATTCTATTGACAGTATTTTTCAATCTGGTGCGAATTTCATGAATCGGTATTTTTTATGCATTTTGTTGTAACAGTTCTGCGAAAAATAATGGGTGAAACATATCCAGGTTGACGTACAAGGTCTGTACAGGTTCAAACGCTTTACCCATTTAATGGGTTATTCCACTTTTATTGAAAATGCGTAGTTTTCTACGAATTAATGGGTGCTTGATTTTATCAGTGTAGAACTCTATTGACAAAGGCGTTACTTCAAGCGTTACGTTTTTATGATATGTACAAACATAGGTGGGCGAACTTATTATGTATTGTAGGATAAAATAGCGATGAACAGAATAAATATTCTAGTGGGAGTTGAAAATCGAAGAATTGACTTGCGCCTTTCGTTTTTTCCTCATTTGCAGAGTGGGGAACTAAAGCGCATCTTGTACATGTTGGAGAATCAACTTGCGCATCATCTACACCAGTTGCGCTTTAGTTCCGCACGCTGAAAACAGGAGAAAAATCGATAGGCGCAAGTTCACTATTTCGATTTTCAACTGCAACCAGAATATAATGTTGTAATAGTTTAAGTAATTTTCTTCAAATGAATATAATTTATTTAATCCTTTACGAAATTTAAGAATTCCAATTCTAAAACATCGGTAAAATATGTTGCATTCAACTTCAAAAAAACGACAAGTATAAAAAGCACAAATTGTTCCTTTTTGTTCTTTTCCTATATTCGCTTCTAATTGGCAAAGAAATGCATCAAAGAAAACCGCCAGCTTTGGCTATATAAGTTATAGCATTGTTCTTGTGACCTCATTCACCAGTCCAACGCCGAAGACGACATATCTTATTGGCATCAAAGGATGCAAGAAATATCTTGCCGGGAAACCTACCTGAAACAACTTTATTTTCGGTTACCAGCAGCAACATAACAAGCGCCGGTAGCAACGTACCATGGACCCCAGTCACGCCATGTATGTCCACATCAGTCACTAAAAACATAATAAAATGTTACCGCATCCTAACCTAAAGCAAAATATTTAGATCGGGCCATGGGGGAGTTGTGATATGACAATGACTGCAAAGACGATCAACACTAAGTAGATCGAGTATAGATTGGAAACGTGTTTTATTAATATTTTACGTAAAGTATTTTGGGAGTATTATCTGGGAATAACCAAGGCTGTATACTGCCGCACACTAGGTGTAGCTCCGTCGATAGGATCGTCTGTTGGAATTGGTTCACCTTCCGGTACGAAGAAGCTAAACGACTGAAACAATGTGGTTAAAAATAGGAAAAGGTTAGCTTTGCCCATCATTTCGCCCATGCAACGATGTCGCCCAACGCCGAAAGGATGGAATTGTGGAGGTATTACTATTTTTCCATCTTTGAGGAATCTCTCTGGTACGAACGAATGTGGGTATTCCCATTCATTCAACATCATCCCTCGAAACATTCCGACCAGCATTGTATCCTAGAAGGAGTTGAATGTTATTGATATTTTGTATTTATTCATTTTCAAAGATAAATATTAGATCGGCACAAAAATTTATTTTTTTCGGAACACCGCTCAATCGAAGGGTATTGTCTCCGTATGCCTTATGCTAAATATGAACTTATTCGATTTCTCTTGGTTTATTCACAAGAATTTTTAAGTTTGTATGTGAGAATATATGGAAAATCGTCGACGAAAACAATAAATTCAGCAAAAAATAGAGGGTTGTGTACAAGGCACGGCCATTGTTACATTGAAAATACAGCATGACTAGCGAACACCATGCGCGAATTTATTTTATCGTATCTATTAATGTATTACGGCGTATTACTTTTAAGGTTGCACAGAGAAAGGGTAAAATACGCAAACGAAAAAAGCAGTTTTTTTCCACACCGTATGTCAGATCTCCATAAAAATCACTGCTGATTGATTTTTATGAAGATCTGACAACCGGTGTGGAAAAAAACTGCTTTTGTCGCTTGCGAATTTTACCCTTTCTCTGTGCAACCTTAATGTTATTGTTCACTGGTAAAAGACACAGAGTTGATCATTAACAAGAACACATTTACGACAAGCTAATAAAAAAAAATCTCATTTTTATCTTTTTCTATTATATATTCGTTCTAATAAGGACGGATTGCAGATAACTGTCTTGTGATTAAGGACGAGAATCTTATGAAACAATTCGAACCTTGCCGCCAAGGCTCATGCACATGGTATAAAACAGCGATTCGCCAACTTGCATCTGTTGTACCATCATCACTGGAAAGAACAATTTACAAAATCGTTCTAGTACACGCAGATGAATGTCCCTCTTTGGAAGCTCATGTAAAACGAATAGAGTAGAACCCAAGTAACAATTGTACACTACAAGTGTAATCTAAGTTTTAATAGAGACTTCAAGAGCGCCACAAAACCTCAATTGTTACTAGCGAATGGGGGTACAATAGATATAGGTCATTATCTTTGCTATGTTATTGCAGAGGTCGCTCATCTTGTATGAATTAGATACACGGGAGAGAACATCGTTGACGACTGTCATTTCGGCTGTTACCGTAGATCAGCTGTATTAGTTACGATGTCGTTTATTTTTTATTTTTCTCGTGTTGTTCCGAGAAAACGCAGTGTCTTTCGTCCTCAGTACAGTACATTTAATCAATGTAAAAACATGTCAAGTGAGGTTTTTCTTACGTAAAAATTAATCCTGAAGACGAGTTTGGGATGATTTTTCGATTCTTGTTTTTGAAAAAACTACGGACATCAACATGAAACATAAACTTGGGGGCACTATAGGTCACTACTGATCGTCTCACAGCTAAGCAACTACGTCAGCCGGAATGAACAACTTCAATTCCATACTCTGGTGATGACAAGGACACCGAAAAAGTAATTTGCAAGTACAAAACCAGACGCAGCTGCCGAAAAAACATGTTTTTCAACATTTCCTTTCACGGTTTCATGATTTTTCACATCATTTGCCACTTCTAATTTTCTTACCTGATTGACTCCAATTTAATTTTTAAATAATCGGCAGTATTAGTACTCTTCAAATAAAAGTTGAACTGGTTATTTTCTGGGTGTGTACATTGTTTAATTTAACCTCGAATGTAGTGACCTATCGTACCCCCAGATTTCAGAAACATCGAAAAAAGTACCTTCGCCTTATTGGACTTAGCTTGAAAAATATTTAGCCAGGCATAAAACCATTACAGCCAAAACGTTGCCAGATGTATAACCTTTCCAACGAGTGCTTGTTTGTCAAAATCAACGCAAAAATATCATCACACGAGCTCGTCAAAGAAAACTGACCTACTTGACCCCGCTCTACTCTACATGTGAAACATGGCAAGCCTAGTGGTGAGTGCTTAGAACAATTTGTCATACACACTATATTTGCAAAGAAAACACGATACAAGAATACGATCCGCAGTAATACAAAATCATTTTACTCGTTATCACATGTGTGGCACATTGAGGCACACTTTTTATCTTAAATACGTTTATTTAGGCCCAAATGCTGTAGCTTAACGAGGCCGATAATTCATTTTTTTTAATTACATGTCACATGTTAGTGGGGGAAGGGAAAGCCGTATTTAGGGGCGGCTTGCTCCCCTCTTATGTAAGTAAAGAAAAAAGGTAGGAAGTGGGATACATATTGTGTAATTGACATCGTCGTTTGCTGATTGATCATTGTGGCGGATATGCACACTTTGTTGTGGTGTTGTAGTTTCCAGCCTGTAATCGTAGGGGCGAGGGGAGGGTCGATATTTCGGATAATTATTGGCACTCTGATGCTGTCATGAGGTTCTCTATATCATCTGCATGTGAGGTATGTCATGATGTTCTGGGTAGACGGTTATCAAGAAGGGTATGCACCGAAGACTCGTGAAGCAATGCCATATTGTAGATGCAGGGATAGGTTGGTGAGATTCTACTGTGAATGAGAGAGGGTAAAATGTATTAAACTTGGACATCAATGGTTTTCAAAAAGATATAGATAAGAAAAATATAGGGGTGGTCACGGCTTGCCAGGACGTCCCGGACTGGCACATAGGGTCATCCACCTCGGGCCCGAAGGGAATCTATTAGTTGGGACCTGGCAACACAGTACTCTGCGCACAGCCAAACAACATGCTCGATGTCGTGATAGCCGTTCTCACAAACACAATGATTACTTTCAGCAAGCCCTATATGACGGAGATGCGCGTCAAACGAGTAATGGTTGGACATGATCCTTGACATCGTACGAATAAAGTCCCGGTTCACATCCAACCCCTTAAACCAAGCATTCGTTGATACCTTCGGGATAATGGAATGTAGCCACCGTCCCAGATGCCCATTGCTCCATGAGGTTTGCCAACTATCGAGCGTCCTCTGACGAGAGATACTGAAAAATTCGTTGAAGCAAATTGGTCTTTCGTAAGTGTCGCCTTCTAATGCGCCCACTTTGGCTAAAGAGTCCGCCTTCTCATTGCCCGCAATAGAACAATGTGACGGGACCCAAACCAAGGTAATCTGGTAAGATAGAGGTGGGCGTAGCGTAGTTGGTAAATCAATTGCCTTGTACGCAGCGCACCTGGGTTCGAGTCCCGACCCCGCACATAGGGTTAGAAATTTTTCATAAGAGATTTTTCTAACCCGAAGAGGCGAATGACCTTAAGGTTAAAACCTCTATAATCGAAATAAAAAAAAAATCTGGTAAGATTTTTCAGATAAAGCACTCAGATATTCCCGTATTTTCCCCAGGAAATACGGTGAGTGCTTTCCAGGCTTCGCCGCACGGATGGCCTCAATGGAGCTGAGACTATCCGAAACGATGAAGTAATGGTCTGAGGGCAGGGTGTCAATGATCCTGAGAGTATACTGAAAGGCAGCTAATTCTGCGACGTAAATTGAAGCAGGATCATTGAGTTTGAATGAGGCAGCAAGATTTTCGTTGAAGATACCGAAGCCTGTGGACCCGTCGAGAATTGATCCGTCAGTGTAGAACATTTTGGCGCAGTCGACTTGATGGTATTTGTAATAGAAAATATTTGGGACCACTTGTGGGCGAATATGATCCGGAATTCCACAAATCTCTTCCTTTCGTGGATGTATCGAAAAATACAGTGTGATCAGAAGTATCTAAGAGATGAGCACG
The DNA here is from genome assembly GCF_030247195.1 of Topomyia yanbarensis. Classification (NCBI taxonomy): domain Eukaryota; kingdom Metazoa; phylum Arthropoda; class Insecta; order Diptera; family Culicidae; genus Topomyia; species Topomyia yanbarensis. The sequence goes on along the minus strand of NC_080671.1, from coordinate 207,655,945 downwards.
GTTGACGTTATACGTAGATTAATTGATGTTCTGTGCCATGTAAACGAAGTACAAGGACATGAATCGGGTCTGAGAATTAAACTCGACAAGCCTTACGCAATTAGCAATCACCAATGGGTTCAGAATATCGCATCGAATGAGCAATCGATATGAGAGGTCCCAAAATCGATTTTTCAGCGGAAGAACGCCCGCCAGCACTTCGAGACTCATCGTATGGGTCGAGTGCATGCAACCCAAGGCAATACGCAAGCAACGATACTGGATTCGCTCCAGTTTGATGAAGTGTATGTTCACAGCGGAGCGAAAGCAGAAACATCCGTACTCCAACACTGATAATATCGTTGTTTGGTACAGCCTGATTAGGTCTCCTGGATGGGCACCCCACCATATTCCAGTTATTGTACGGAAAATGTTGATCCTTTGTTGGCACTTCTGTTTCAGATACCTAATGTGACATCCCCAGGTACCTTTAGAGTCGAACCATACCCCGAGATATTTGAATGTTGAAGCCTGAGCAATAGTTTGATCCATTAATTGAAGCTGTAGTTGCGCTGGTTCACGCTTTCTAGAAAATACGACCAACTCAGTTTTCTCCGTGGAGAACTCGATACTGGGTAGCCCAAGCAGACAAATTGTCCAAGGTATCTTGCAGTGGTCCTTGCAAGTCGACGGCTTTAGGACCTGTAATAGAGACCACACCGTCATCTGCAAGCTGCCTTAGCGTGCAGGAATTGACAAGACATTCGTCAATGTCATTCACGTAAAAATTGTAGAGGAGAGGGCTTAGATATGAGCCCTGGGGAAGGCCCATGTAGCTAAATCGTGATGTCGATAAATCGCCATGCGAGAAATGCATTTGTTTTTCAGACAACAGGTTTAGCAAAAAGTTATTTAAAATTGGCGAAAGACCATGCTGGTGCAACTTCTCATAAAGAATGTTGATAGAAACTGAATCGAAAGCCCCCTTAATATCCAAGAATACTGATGCCATCTGCTCTTTGTTAGCATATGCCATTTGAATTTCCGTTGAGAGCAACGCAAGGCAATCGTTCGTCCCTTTGCCTTTGCGGAAGCCAAATTGTGTATCTGACAGTATGCCATTTGTTTCGACCCAAGTATCGAGGCGAAACAAGATCATTTTTTCGAATAACTTCCGGATACAGGACAGCATTGCAATCGGACGATACGAATTGTGGTCGGAGGTCGGTTTTCCTGGTTTTTGGATGGCGATGACCCTCATCTGTCTCCAGTCATGTGGGACAATGTTACCCTCAAGAAACCTATTAAATAAATTCAACAAGCGTCTTTTGGCAGAGTCTGGCAGATTCTTCAACAAGTTGAATTTGATTCTATCTGGCCCCGGGGCTTTATTGTTACATGATAAGAGAGCAAGTGAGAACTCCACCATCGTAAACGGTGTTTCGTTCGCGGTATTGTAAGGCGACGCGGCGCGGTAGATTTTCTGTGCCGAGGCGGAATCGAATATCCAACGGTTTGAATATTCCACGCTCTCGTTAGTACTGTTTCGGTTTCGCATACGTCGGGCCGTGCCCCAAAGAGTGCTCATCGATGTTTCTCTTGTCAACCCGTCGACAAACCGGCGCCAGTAACTGCGTTTCTTAGCTTTCATTAAATTTTTCATTCGCTTTTCTAATATCGCGTACACTCGATAACTAGCAACTAACCCGTCGTTCCGGAAGGTTTTATACGCGGCAGCTTTCTCCGCGTACACGTCTGAGCACTCTTTGTCCCACCACGGGTTGGGAGAACGTTTTTGGGTGTTCACGTCGAGTACTCGTTTCGTCTGAGTTTGAATCGCGGTATCGAGAATCGAGTTGGACAAAAACTTATATTCTTCCTCCGGGGGAAGTACCTGTGTTGAATCGATAGTTTTGGATATCTCAGCAGCGTAGCTCTTCCAATCAATGTTTCGTGTGAGGTCATAGGGAACATTGATTGGTGTCGATGGTCTTGAACCAGTGCACAGTGGTCTTCCCATAGGCCAATAATACAAAAAAAATATTTTGGCGAAGGCGTGTCTTTATCTTGCGATTACATCGTTCTGTATGTATATTTTATAGTTTTATAATTAATTTTGTCAATACTGAACTGGTTTTCTTAGTATATAGAAGAATACATAGGGTGGCTCGTTATTTACCGATAATGCAAATAATATTGATAATCGATAGCTCTCCAGAAAAATGTTTTTGTCGATCTGTAATTTTTAATATTCAATTTTTTTTCGGATACCACTACTATTAGCTTTGTATTAAATGATAATTTTCAGTTTTTGGAGTGTAAGGAGAGCAGAAATATGAGTTTATTTGTATGCTATATCGATTTATTTGACGCTTCTCTTTGAAACACATGGCACTACGGAATATTTGATGTACGAGGCAAATGTCTTACTCCACTTCGTATTACAACTACGTTCTCAAGTACAAGTAGTATTTCTTTATTTTAAAATATATTTTTTTATTATGGGATAATTTTTATTGTAGGAAAACACATTGGTTGTTCACGAAAACCATCATTTTAAAGGAAAAAAATGCACGATTTATTTAAAATTCGAGATATTATGCTTTCCGAAGACGATATCATAATACTTGCGTTCAGGAGCGGAAGCTACAATTTAGAGAACTTTCAATGAATAACTATTCCTTTTTTTACCAGCGCAGCACAACTTGTACTATTCGATACTAAAAAAAATTCTGGAACAAAAAAAGTAAATGTGAATCTTAATGTAATAAGAAAAGCCGTATTACACTGTTAGGTGGATATAACCGATTTTTTATTGCGAAATTTGAATTCTGCGACCCAAATTTACAATAGAAATGCAGTTTTGTATCAAAATTTGCATTAAATATATTTATGGCCGCCTCTCTTAAGGAATGGAACCACTGTGCAGTGGTGATTGCAATTACAATTGGTAAGTGGTCACTACCGTGGGGATCAGATATTACCTTCCACTTGCAATCTAACCGTAGTGATGTCGAGCATAAAGATATGTCCAGTGCACTTGCTTGCGCAGGTGGTCTAGGAATTCGTGTCATTTCCCCTGTGTTCAGAATTGTCATATTGAAGTTGTCACAAAGGTCTTGAATTGTCGAAGATCGATTATCGTCGTATAGACAGCCCCACCCCGTACCGTGAGAGTTAAAGTCTCCAAGAAGCAGGCGGGGCGAGGGAAGGTGTTCAATCACGTTGGAGAATCTTCGATATCCCATCATGGCCCTAGGAGGAATGTAAATAGAAGCAATGCAAAGATCTTTGCCTTTGATTGTTGTTTGACAAACGACAACTTCAATGCCTGGCGTCGAAGGGAGGTTGATTCGATTGAAGGAGTAGCACTTTTTGATCCCTAAAAGTACCCCTCCATATGAGTCTTCTCGATCCAAGCGGATAATGTTAAAATCGTGGAAGTTGAGGTTTATATTAGAAGTTAGCCATGTTTCACATAGGGAAAATGCATCACAATGATTGTAATTTAGCAAGTGTTTTAATGAATCAATTTTGGGGATAATACTTCTGCAGTTCCACTGTAAAACAGTGATCAGATCCTTGATTCCGTCTAATAAGTTAGCCATCGAAGGATACGATCGCTGTAAGGAGGGGCCATTGTTCAGTCAACTGTTTTAAAAATGTTCTTACTGTTGGTAGAATAGCTTTTCAGCTTTTCAGAGGATCGGTAATGTTGAAAGCTGTGAATATCCAGTCCACAATGTCAGAAAATTTAAGGAATCCCGTTTTAGGTTGAGTTTCTGACTGTAAAATTGGAGCACTTGGGATTTTTGGTGCCCCTGGGAGTGCTGGGAACTCCTGGTTGTATCTCAATTTCCCAAAACCAGGAGGTATTATCTTCGGATTTGTACCAGCACTTCCAGTTGATGAATTATTTTTATTTTGTACCCTTGTTTGGGACAACCTAGGACCCTTACGAGGAAGTTCAGGTGAGTTTTGATTAGGTCTTTTCCTATAGTTTCCAAGCGGAGCCAAAGAATGCTCCTCGCAAGGGTCGTTAGAGGCGTTATCGTCAGTTGGCAAGAGAGTGAATGGGTTTTCGGAGATAAGTGGAACAGCTCTTTTAAGCATTTCTGCGGATCGCTTCAGTTTATCCGCGCGAAGTTTGTACGTTGGGCATGTCAAAAGTGCATGTGGATTCTCCCCACAGTAAACACACTTCTCAGCGGGGCTACTGCAAGTATCATCCGCATGGCGTTCCCCACATTTACCGCACCGTTGCTTATTGCTACAGTAGGTGGCCGTGTGACCTAGCTGCTTGCAATTGGAACAATTCATGACCCGCGGTACAAACTGGCGTACAGGTAGACGAGCTCCTCCCACTTCAACGTAGCTCGGAAGTGCAGATCCGGCAAAGGTTACGCGAAACGAGTCTGATGGATAGTAATTTCCATATTCGATGGACTTTGAGTGCAATTGCTTGCACTCCAAAATCTTAACTGATTGAAGGTTAGGGTCCTTAAAGCGGCCAACCCCATCATTCATCAGATCATCGACAGTTAGACCCGCATCACTTACCACACCGTCGATCTCCACATCACGAGAAGGGATGTAGACGCGATACTCCAGCGTAAAGAGGCTATTGCAAACGATATCATTGGCCTGTTTCAAGTCAGTAACGACTACGCGCAGTTTATCTGACTGAACCTTTTTAATCACGGTTACGGCCGAGTAACGTTTTGTCAGCTCCCGTGCAACAGTTATGCTGTTTAACGGTTTATTTTTGGGCCGAAAATATACCACCCAAGGACCAGCGGATCCATCCTGGTAAACCTTGACTCGGGGGGGGGGGGGGGTGCTGTGAGACATTGGGGGAAAGTGGGGGAAGTGGATCGACCATAATATTATCTGTCTCCGAATCAGATATACGTTCCTCTTCCCTATAAGATTCGTATTCGGAGGGTGATCCTTCTGTTTGTTCTATTTTGTTGCGGGAGCACCACGCTCGACCGCACTGTTTAACTTAAATCAACATAAAAAATCAAAAGCAATAAAAAGAAAAAAAGATCGATAAGAAAAGTAAAAAACAAAACACTTCACCAGTTGGTTCCTGACGAGCTGGTAGGTGAATTGATCCTTCGTTTGTTTTATCCGTCACCCGCGTGACCTTCACACAGTAGAAAGCTGATATAGCTCGTCTAAACAAAGCCGTCTTTCAGGCAAGAAAACTGTTTAGTAACGCACTTCACTGCACTACCTTCACCGATATCGCAGGTAATAATTATCACTCGCGGGACTGTTTATTAGTAATGCTTTACTGCAGCCTCTGCCACAGCAAGCACCTTCGTACTACCGAAAAAACTAAACCACACCGGAGAGAACAAAAAGTACTTGTTTCTCGGTACAAAGTTCGGTTACGAATGATGGGTGCTCTTTGTAGCTATTATTTGTACATTATACTGTAATGTTTGTGCCGGTTACTTTCAAGTGTTATTTTGTCTATTTGTCTCGTTCTCAGCGTCTTCGCGAATACCTTTTTTTATTTTTGTGCTGACCTTTTTTTGTACGCTGAGAACTGATGTGTCCACTACCAGGGGGCTCTCTTTGCGAGCCTTTTGGTGTGGGGGTGAGAGGCGGGCTATTAAAAAAAAGTGTAATTTAATGATCACAGCAACCCGTGTTTTTGTTTTGCTGAACACCATGGCACATCTAGGCACATTGCGGTACATTGGAGCACAGGGTAGCACATGCTGTTTGTTTGCAAGCACAACTCGATTTGTGCTAAGCGACTAACCGATAGCTTGTGGCTAGCTCTTTTATCAACTTTGCGATGTAGATGGAAGCCCCACCTTTTGTATAGTAAACGAGATTATTTTCATAATCCTTTTTGCTATTGCTTTCGCTTAGTGACAGGGTTGCCACATTCACTGATTTTCTTGAAGGTTTTGCAAAACTCTTCGGGTTTGTAGATTATTGATTTGAAGAATATTTGCTTATATTATGATTAATAAAAGGGATTTTCTAATTCAATTCTTTTTCCATTATGTATTCGTCCTATTATGGACGGAAGGACGGTTTATAGATAACTATGTTTGGTGATACAGGACGAGAATCCTTTGAAACGATTCGAACCTTGCCAGCGATTCGCTTCTGCTGCGTACACACAGAACATTCCCCTCACGCAGCTCATGTCAACCCAAGCAACCAAAAGTTCGTATAAGGAAGCTGCATAGGCTTCTCGTTTTAAGTAATTTTGTAATACGTTTTATGTTCTAATAGCGGCTTAAGCAGCTTTCAAGTTCCAATAAAACTTAAGCAGCTTGAAAGTTCGCTGAGAACTTTCTGTGAATATTAAAGTGTGCTTTTTAAGTATTATCTGAACTTCTGGTTACTTGGGAAATGAGTACTATGTGACACAAGGCGATTTTATCAACTTTTTGGTGCAGATGGAAGATCATCCTTTTGTACGATAAATAAAAATATTTTCATCATTCTTTTTGGTGTGGCTTTCGCTCAGATATCTGCTACGCCACCATGATTTCAAAGTCAAGATCTATAACGTCGCGTTAAGGTCGATCTACAATAAACATAATCGATTTCATTTGTTGGTATGAAAAGTTTTAGTTATTTACCGACATGTCCAAAACAATACTTTTCTTCAATGTGCGGATATTTTCACTTTTTTAACAAACATTTAAAGATCGGGCCATGCCGTATCGTTTCTATCTAGTGCGAATTGAGCTTGCAGCAAAACGAGCAGAACAATCTGCATTGTCGGTGGGGGCCATAATTTGTGTGCCCGCTGCTAGGCCCGCTGAGATGTTGACTTATATCAGTTCAATCACAAAGAACACCTGTGTAAACATTTAAATAAAAAGACGTTGAAAATCATTATCGCATACAGGTTCGCATGCGTGAATAGACCTTTCTCGTCCGACCTAACCCCCTTTTTTCTTATTTTTATTCAAAAGACTACACATTTTTAAGAATATTTCCGCTGAAATGACACTTTTTAGAGCTATCGTGATTTTTCAATGATTTTTTTAAATTTGAAAAATGCAAGAAAGTTGAGTATTTTTTCACCTTTGCAAGAATGGTGGGACTCAAAATATGTGTTTGGGCAGCACTGTTTTGTATATTTTTGCTTGGCTTCCTGGCAACGCGGCAAATGAAGTGGTGAGTCGCGGTACAAAGTTCATTGGTTATGTAAATTAACTAAAGTGAACCTCTCGGTGGAGAACGTTGCATGGTAATGTTTAACCTCACTTTTTTGACAGTTCAAAGAGATTGTTTACATGATCTTGGAATTTTTGTTGATTCGATCATAGTATGAGAAACTTGGTTTGGTTCGCTGCCAAATGTTAACACTTTCCCAACAAGGTCGCTCAGCTGTATTTTTTAATTGATGTCGGCATCATACATTGTTCCGTTAAATTTAACATTTCTCGGTTGGGTTTTCAAAAGGTCCTAAGCGACAAAAGTAAACAAATTGTGTTATCCACATGTTACCACTCCTCTCTAAACTTACTATCGCAGTACACGAACAGGATTCTCAAAATAAAACTTTTAACCAAGTTATAAAATAAATTATAAAACGTCGTATACGTTCTATCCACTATATTTTCCCAAATAACGTATACGTCTTTTTGGTTTCCCTCGGTCGTATGTACATTTATTTTGGAATCCCTAGAATGAAAAGATACGCGCGTAGTAAAAAGTCGTAAGTGACATTTATTAAATTACTATTGAAACGTCACATACGCTTGTAGTAAAAGGACCTAAATCCGATTTTTTTAAAATTATTTTGTAACTTAACATAAGCTCATTAAAAATGAATTAGTCTAGTTTTTTTTACGAATTTCTTATGGTTCTTCAGTACATAATTATACATTGCATTGCTATGCCTCCAACCAGCATAATTGCATTTAACTTTTCGTACCTAATGACCCTTATACCGACAGAACAACTATAGAACTATTTTTCAATCATGGTCTCGCGTCTATAGCAAGATTAGAATCAGTCAACTGATACGTTTGTTGGGGACGAAGAAAGTTCTCACAGCTATATTTGAAAACGCTCATGTCGGCATTGGACCGACGAAGACACCTGTCCATCACATAAAATATGTCGACGCGACTGACTGGCTAAAGGACAAAATCGCCAAGAAATATTTAACAAGTTTGGCGTAACTTTTCGGAGGGCCCGAGATGAAAAATAACTAGTGCTGTAATTTTTATATCTAATAAATCAATACTCAGAGGGATAATGGAATTATACTAGGCATCTAATAGCACATTGGATTAAACAAACCCGTTCTCATTGACTTGTTTAGATAACTACATCAACGACACTACATACTCATTACATACAGCTCGTTTTCCAATATGAACCAACGATGTGTTCCGTTACCAACCGAGAGAATTCAGATTAAATAAGTTCCCACCGGTAGCATCCAAATGTAAGTTACTTGACCGCAAGAACACAGATGCGCTTTGTAATGGATATCTTACCAAATCACGAGAAAATTTTCCTTCTCCCCGACACAGACAGTGCACTCAACTTGTTAACAATTGTTCTTTGGGAATAATTATAAAAAAACACGCGAAATCACATAAAACTTATAAAACTTTCCTAGGTCGTATGGACAAAAAAAAATAAATTTAAACAAACGTTCGTTTCGTCGTTTGCCTTATTGTTTACATCGTGCGTATGAGAAGAAACAGAGGGAACAAGATTATTTTGACGTTTCGTCTTTCTACAGTACTACACTATTACATCAAGTTTCTCCTCTTTTTCAGTAAACTCGATTAAAAGTGTCGCGCGCTCTCTCGGGAAGTAGATGAACATTGAATAATGGTTGCAAGCAGAGTCGAAAAATGTTTTTTTCGTTTACCAAAATCCGACGAAAATGACGAGCGAGCGATGCTACTTTCTAAACCACTAGAACATTACGAAACCGAAAATGAGACAACGGCCTACGACAAAGCATGCGGGTAAATTCAATTTCATTATTTCCTTCACACTTTCGTTTTCGCTTCGAAATTGAGAACGACATTAGTCTCTTCGATATTGCACATAGCGCTGGCCAAACGAAAAGAAACTAGTAACGATATTTATTTGTCGTTGTTCGATTTGGGAGAATAACAAGCTAGCGATGATATTGGACGACTGAAGGGGCAGTGGTGTGCGTATTTCCCGTGTTTGCTGCGTTCTAGTTGCATTTTATGATGCACATTGCTATAATTTCATTTAATGAAAATAAAAATAAAAATCAAAATTACTGATTTGAAATTAAAACGAGATTGAATTTTCGTATTGTCAAAGGAAAACGAAAGTCACTACTTCTGCTACTCGCATCCATAGAATCGAAAGAAGAAGGGGCGTTGCCTTTATTGTTTTGCTTTGTGTGAATTTAGTAACGAAGGAGGCAGCGAAAAGACGAAGGTGAATTCAGTGAATTTCATCGTTCATTGAATGGGTATGAGAATTTTCGGCCCTGGTTGCAAGATTTGATTTAAATCGAAACGTTGTTTTATTTTAATAACAGATTAAATTATTTTTTTCAATAGTCGTATGCACTCTGTTGAACAGAAATCAGTCCAAAGTGCTACGACGTATATGAAATGTTTACAGGAAAAACGACGTATCTTAAACTATCAAAATGTCGCATTGACAACGAAAGGTCGCATTGTCAAATTTTATTTAAAACTCATTATAAACGGAAAAATTTCTTTTCGACTAAATGACACCTCTAAAGCCAATGAAGAAAGATAACTATAACTATGAAAATTGTTATCTGAACCACTTTAGTTACGAAATAGGATTTAAAAGTATGTTCGCAAAACTTCAACCTCATTTTTCTCTGTTCAAGCAAAATGTCAATACGGCCTTTTGAAAAATCATCCGGGATTTTTACTTTTCTTGTACATGACTCATTGAAGAAGCAAGGAATTTCTAGCCAAACATTTGAAAAAGGCCTACTGCCAAATGTAAACAAATCGAATTTTGATGTTCTCTATTAAAATCCTGGGACAGAACCTGTGGATAGATGTTTGCCTTTTCTTTTTTCTGTTCATTTTACCTCTTGTCTTGCATAGCCACTCTTTCTCCCTCACATATTTTAAATGGACTGGCTACATTTGACAGTCCCCCCTGACTGCATTTGACGGTTCCCTTTGGCTGCATTTGACAGCTCCCCCTGGCTACAATTGACATTAGGTTTTTTCGTATCCACACGTTCCGTCCCAGTTAAAAACTATCTATCTGGCCATGTACATAAACATAACGCAACAATGGATTATGAAGAATTTTGATAATGATTTTATAACAAATTATAAAAGAGCCCGGCTGATATAAAAGTCCTAACTAGCAATACACTTATTATAAAATGATTATAAAGGATTATTGTAACTGATTCCAAAAGGATTATAAAGCCAGTGAAATACGTACTCAATGAATTAAGGGGTGTGTCTGATGTAAACAATATGCGCAATCAAACTAAATAAAACAGTATTTAATTTAAATAGAATTATAATGAAGTCGACCAAAATTTCTTTTGCCTTTTTCTCATTTTCAAATGTTTGGGTAGAATTTAGATTATTTTGTCGTTGTTGCGATCAATTTCGTTTGGTTTGTTTTGTTCACAATGTTAGTCGCAGAGCATTTTGGTGATCTATGGCAATTACACCCTATACTAGGTCCGCTCCTGTTGCAGCTGTTTCGCCCTGTCCGGCACCGAGTCAACCGATGGTCCAACCTGCGCCGCACTCGTCTGTCGCTATGTCAATGGTTGGGACTTGGATTAAAGGCTAAAATTTCAGCTACGGTTGGTGGTGTTGCTGCAATCGGTTTGCCTTCGGCCACGTTGGACATTCGGCTAACGGGAATATTCAGCGATTCCGATTCGAAGGAAGCAGCGCCAGTAGCAGACTGCTTCGGTTCAGCAATACGCTCCGGTATCGGACGAAGCTAACACTCCGACAGGACGAAGGTTTCAACGAGGGGCTCAGGCATAAGTAGCAGAGTCCTTGCACTTCCTGCTTTAGCCAGATGATTTATTCAGCAGAATAAGATAGCAAAATTACCCAAAACATAAGACCTGGCTACCGAAGTGAATCCACACACATCATCACCTACAGAGGCAAGCAATATTGGAACGCAGCGAAATTCCTCACAATGAATTGATCTCGTTAGGTGAAATTCCAGAAATTACAATTTTCATAGCACAATTTAGTCGACCGAAATTGTAGTCCTCAGTCGAGAGAGAGACTGATAGAGTAGCAGAAGCTAGGAATTTTCTTTCGAAAGCTTGCAGCGGTTTCGCGTATCCTGCGCTAAGTAGAGAGCGTTAAGACAGATCTCCGAAACATGTCAAGTGCTATCAGATGAGAAAAAACGTTGCATCTATGACCAGTACGACAAGGACGGTCTGCTGACCAACGGTTCCGTCCGGTACCACCATAACACACGGCACCGGCGACACATATATTCACAACATACTAATTACTTATCCTTCCGAAAAAGTAAATAAATTGACTATGCAATTTATCATTCGCTGCCTAGTTATTTCCTGCCAATTTGAACACGACAGCAGTTGCAGAAAGCTTTATTGCGGTGCAAAAATGATGGCAACTCGGGATATAATATAAATTTACATATAATTTCTCCTCCCTGATATTCTTCCAGAATGTATAATGCTCTGCATTCTTATCACTCCTATCAAATCCTTCTTACTCCTTATCGTCAGTGCCGAGCACTGTTTTGCATTTGCCGGCTAAATCAACGACAATGCGATAATCGTCAATCGACGAAACTTTTGCTGTAATGGAACTTGAGCACGAAAGCGATAACCTTGTTGTCCTCATGTTTGTAGCTATCATACGCTGGTAGGCATTCTGACCAATGGAAACGTTTTTCGGTATGGGCATTTAACGATCATTTCAACAACTTATCATCGATCGAATTCGTTACCTATAAAGTTCAGGTAAACTTCACCACCTAAAAATGAGTAATAAATCGGATCATCTTGTTAGGACTTAACCCACGAGCAAACAAACAAATGTGTACAAGTCCTTATCCATCATCCAGAAAGCAATCGTTTTATAGCCCAATGCTTGATCTTACGATTCAGCATATGCCACCGGGTTTTGCATCCAGCGCCAATTGGTCAATGTATGAACCAGGGGTGACATTACGCATCTCGAAACGATAGGTTTATTGTATTCAAGCTTGTGTGAAAAGGTCGATTCGAATTGGTTGCATAATGTGGCACCAGGTTCCCATTGTTCCAATCCTCATCCCTCTTGAGTTGATAGTCTTTCAAAGAGCATCGAAAGTATTCAAGTAATGTAAATTTTAAAAGTCCATGTAAACAAGTCTTAGGTAAACAAGCACACTGAACTGTCAGAAAAGTGAGGTTATACATTTTCATGCAATGCTCTATGTTTTATCATAAATCTTTTGACAGGTATATGAATGAATCATTTCAGCATCAGTGATGCCAAGTCTATTTAAACAATAGCCTGCAGTGAAAATATAAAAGTCTGCAGATTGCTACAAAAATCTTCAATAAATTTGACATAGAAATGTAGTATGTATATATTTTAAATGATCAAAAATGTTGAAGGCTTGTGTATAAATTGGCTGGCATAGGCTTTGTTCTGCTAAATATTTGTAATCTGCAAAACATCTGCAGTGAAAATGTAAAATCTGCAGATTTACTAATATATATGCAGATCTAGCATCCTTTTAGTATTCCCCACAGGAAATTCATCCAAATGGTGTAAAAATACGGGGAAACAAGGCAAGATAGGTATTCAGAAAATGGGGTTAAATGAGCAGCTTGCACTATTTTTGATTTTTTCAATAGTTAGAGGTACTAAATCATCGCGGCAATCGGCAGTAACGAATTGGGGATAAAAAAGGAAGCATCCAATCATATAAAATTTTTTGACGAGAAAGGTCTATTACTAAAGATTTTAAAGATAAAAATTATATCCTCAAACCAAATTTGTTACAAACCGTTGTGTTTAGAAACGCTAAAGAGAAAAGGGCTTGGTTTGATGGGGCACGAAATTCAGCATGAGGGTAACGAATACCAAATGATGCAAATAATAAATTTTGGCCTAATATGGTTTGCTGCTGCAAAATACGATTCCTGCGGATATAACTATGTTTTAGCTGGTCGAGGAACTCAGCAGACCCGAAGTCGCATCGGATTTTTATATTGGTTAGAAAAAACAAACGGAATAACAACAAACAAGTTTGGTGAGGCTTGCACATTTGCAGTGTTGCTTGTGACCTGTAGCCTGGTTGCTAGTTGAATTGTTTTCACTGAATTAAGATGGCGTCTCTTTGTTGTTCTAGTCTCTTTAGCAAAAGCCATATTAGCAGGACGTCCAGTCTCCTTGCGTTTTCCAACTTAAAAATATCAAGAACGTGCGGAATATTCGTTCAAGGTCAGATAGCGTTTGTAACACGTAGCGAGCATTCACTTCGATTACATAATTAGATGCAGTGTAATCATTCCGCTCAGTTTGAAATAACGTTATGAGTTTGAATTTTGTTAGGTTCACTACTTCATTTTGTTCTTCGAGGCTAGATTAATAATGTTATACCATTGACAGGAATCTAATAGTAGCTGAATAAAAAACCTAAAGAAGAATGTATGTCCTAGCAAAAAAAAGAATAAGATAGTTACTTTTGGAATGTCGTATCCGCATAACTTTGTGTCACGCAGTGCTCGATGAGGAATACCGAATGTATTGGACATGAACATGCGTAAAGCTTCGTAGACAACTGCTTCACAGTACGGCATACTGAAAATATAATAAAGAACAGGTTAACAAAAATTATTTATTATAACTTCGTACATATTGGTGAACAGGGTGACCAGATAGAATTCCTTAATATCGGTAAAGTCACTAAAAGTTTATCGGTAGGCCGGGTTGTTGTCCCAAAAACGTAGTGTTGACATAGAATTGTAAAATACTGAAAACACAGATCTCAGACCAAATCCAACTCAAAAATGAATGTTGAGTAGGATGTGTCCAAAATCAATAAAAATCGGTAGTTTTCGGTAGGGATAAGAAAATATCGGTAGTTTTCTCTTGGTCGTCTGTGGATCGGTGGGGAAGACCAAAATCGGTAGGACTACCGATAAATCGGTAGGTCTGGCCACCCTGTTGATGAAGCTTGCTTTTTCTTAAGGTCCAACTGAGAAGGCTTTGAAAGGCGGCCATCTTTGAAAATGAAAAATGCAGTTTTTTCGCTGTTCCTTACACGATCTTCTACAAAATCAGTCCACATATTCGGGGCAGTGAGAGAGTACTACTGATTTCCATGAAGATTTTGCTAACGGTATGGGAAAAAAACTGCTTTTTCGTTTTCAAAAATGGCCGTCTTTCGAGGCTTTCTCAGTTGAACCTTAAGTTTAAATACAGCGAGTCACAGTGAAAATCTGCTAGGCTGCCAGTCGTAACCAGCTGAAGTTATATCAAGCATCCTTACATGTAACATGCGAAATTGGAGAGACGAATATATGGAGTCTAGATGAAACTAAACATTGGCCTGAACATAAATCTCCAAGCAACCAGACAACATTTTAGTGGGACGGAGGCAGCCGTACTGTTGGCCAACTCGACATTTTAATTCGGTGTCATCCTTAACGAATAGGACAGCACGCCTGTCCAAAGTTCACGTCCAATTCGTGGTGCTGAACCATGAACAGTATGCTGTTTATGACTTTTTAGAGCACCATATCCTAGTAAGACTCCCTAACTAGCAGTAGTTTGGAGGGAAGGGGTCGTTAGGCCCCTGACCTCCTGTTCCTGTGTTGAACGTATGTATGTGCACTTCTCAGCAATTGCTGAACCAATTCTAACAAATTTAGTTTCAAACGAAAAGCTTAACGTGACGATTTAGCACTGAGTAAAGCCATGTCAAGTGATCCTCGAATTTTTCGCAAAATCACCGCTCTTCACGAGGAATATTTTATTGTATAGGGATTATGGTGAATAGCTTTTGGTATAAATATTTCGTTAAAATTCCTTTTTTTCTTTAAGATATTAACCCTTAAACTTTATTGCATCATAGAATTGTAAATTTTATATCTCAAAAACTACTGAAGATAATTCAATGAATTTTTGCACACTTATGGAATGATACTTGCACTATCTTATAAAAATTTTTTTAAGTAGAATACTTCTAACGTTTCAATATAGGGGTCCCGTTTCAAAATTTTCTGCCAGAATTTTACCCGATTTTTTAAACGTGAATATCTGCCTTTGTACTGAATGAAAAAATTATTACGCTATCTGATTGGAAATATGTACAATAATTTTGTATCCAATTCGGTATTATGTACAATTACTAGAAATAGCGGAAATAATGGATTTTATGAAAGTAGTAATTATCTGATCCATGATTGGTTGGTACAATTCGCTCAAAAAGTAAGCGTTGCTGGGACTGCCTCTTTTTCATCGAAAGAACTGTGACGGGTATAAAAAGAGAACACAAGAAAAATTCGTTAGTTTGTGTTCTGACGTTGTAAGCGTAGCAGCTGCTGCGTTTCATGTCAGCACATTCTTCGATGGTAGGTAATAGCACAGATAACAGACGTTTAGGCTCGATTTGAATGGTGTGTAAATACCCGCTACTGAAATTCCGAATAAATCAGACGTCTGAAACACGTTTGGCAAACGTTTGCAGATGGCGCAGTGGTCAATACAATGCAGTTAGAGTGCAGCTGTCAAACACGTGTAGCAAAAAGTTGCGCAGATGGCAATAGTGAAACACGGATTTTCAACGTTTATCAATTTGAAAGTTTACACAGGTTTTTGAAGAAATTTTGTTCTAGCCTAAACGTCTGTTATCTGTGGTAATAGATACCATGATTGCCGCCAGGCGCTGATGATTCTAATCATGAAATGACGTGACAATTTTTGTATTTCAATATCATACTATTGAAAAACAAGTAAAAATAAACAGATCTGAAAAACGTGAAAACTCCCATACATCAGTCAATCTATCCTCTCAATAGGGAGCAGGCACAGAGAACAGACATATAAGCTAGAACAAACTTTCCCGAAAAACCTGTGTAAACATTTAAAGGAAAATACGTTGAAAATCACCATCGCATACAGGTTCGCATGCGTGAGTCACTATTGTATCCCAGTTTGTATACAAGTCCCGTATAGCGATTGCTGGCCGATCGAAGCGCCGACTAGTGGCAAGTTGCTACTTGTTGTTGTCAATTCAAAGCGACTGTTTAATTTCTTACACAAGTTGAAAACTTTACTTGTATGTCAGTTCTCAGTGGAGCAGGTTAGTAATTCAAACGAACACGAAAAGTTATAAATAAATGTGCCGCGTGCCTGTTTGAATCAGTTGTTGCTCTTTTGCCAGGCAAGTAACATCGTGCTTATAGCGTCTCGTACGACAGATTTGAGCACCCAGCACACTACGCTTCTATGAATGACGTCATCATCGACTATTTAAAGAATATCATTTCTCGAGCGACTTCATTCTCCCGTCAAACGTCGGGCCGTAAAGAACAGCAGTAGCAATCATGCATGTTGACAATGCGCTGCAATGAGTGCTGCATTTGATCACTGCTACCGCTGGGGGTGATCCGATGTAAATAACGCGCGGCTGGAAGAGTTGGCAAACCTCAGTTTGCTGACTAATTGTTCCATAAATTAAAAGCCCTTTTAAGGGCTATAACAATAACAAACAATAAAGAACAAATTGGAATATTTCCAATCATTGATAGCGATAATTCAATTGCGCAGTTTATATTCGTTATTTGTTGCTTGCGCGTATATTGACAATCTGAAATTCGCAACAATCTGTTATTTGTTTAAATTTATCCTTCCGAAACAATACAAAAATGTGCAGCTACTTAAAGTACATTTCCAGGTTGAAAAACCTGTGATTTATTAAAAATAGTCTTTCGGAAACATAATCCAAAATTCTGCAATGTTTCAGAAAATTGGAGGATGTGGCAACACTGCCATCTAGCGAAATCCGTACCAAATCCGCAAATATTTTTTCGTTATTCTGCATGAAGGCAGTCCTTCCATCATCAGCGCGAAAGTGATAAAAGCCGATGTCACGTTTCAAGTTATCAGTATTTCATATTAGATGCTGAAGAGAAAGGTTGTTTCTTTTCATTTCGAAATATTTATCTGATGTAAGTAACGTGCGGCTGGAAGAGATGGCAAACCTTTTTTTTTGCATCTGACTTATTGTTCCATTCTGCATGTTATTTTTGTTAAACCAAAAGCCCTTAGCTAGTTTAGTATATTTCATTCCATAGCACGCGTGTTTGTGTATCCCACAAATAGTCCTTTTCAGGACCCCACATACAAAACAGTTAAAACATTTCAGAGTTAATGTTAATTAAACCACCAAATATATAAAGATACATATATTAAACTTTCTTCGTTTACGAATAATTTGATTTATGACCAGTTATTTTTCTATCGTGCTTGCAAACAAACATTTGATTTGATAGCAGGTATTTAAAGATAGATGTAAGGTTTTGTTTGTGAGCATCATTAACTTATGTTCCCATTTCATGGATTTGAAACAATTTTTTTTAAAACTTGAATTTACCACACTAAAGGTTATCGATTTTAATTTAAAAATTCAACAATTATCTCTAGTGAAGAATAGCATGCCTGTGTGTAGTTCTGAAACAGTCGATGGAATTAACGGGTTTTAATTTGGCCACGGATAATATTGCTTGCTCATAAAACTGGCTGCATTTTTAATGTCATCGTGGTCGTGTCTTGCACACAACACTTATTTTTTCAGAGCTGAATAAATGGATTGGCGATGGGGTGGTTTGGTGCGAGAACCACGCTCTGTTGTTCTTTAAATTATATGTGGCGTCAGGTGCTTGTACAGATAAATTCACCCCGACGCGCGTTCCAGTGTGCACCGTGGTGAATTTATCTGTATGTTTGTTTCCTCCGGCAAGCCGTAATGCGTACTGGTTGTTTCGTTGTGTAAAGGAGATGGTGTTGGCTTATTGGATACTGATATGATTTTCTGTTCATAATTTGATACGAGTTACTTCGGAAAGTTTATTTACAAGTTTATAGAGCATTTTTGCACTACCAGGGGAAATTTAAAATACTTGGCCCTCCGAGCAAACTGAGAAAAAGTTTTACGTATCATCATGTTATAAACTCAGTTAAATAATGGTTAGGTAAGTTACATCCATTTTACACTATATTTCCTACGAAATGTGGTTGAATAAGTTCCTGATAATTAACCTGCCCTACTAACACAAGCTCCTTTTCCAGAAACATCTATGAAAGTAGTATGGGTTCCCTGCACTTTCGCTAGTAGATGTTGAACTAACATTCCTTCCCTTCCTCGGCGATTGTAAGGACGTGGCCAGGTGTACACTGTGATGCTTGTTCCACTATGAAGAAAAAGCGTTAATCCCAAATGTTTTTTTTTTTCTTACGACGCGGTATGGTGGATATTTTGTTAAATATTAGCTGGTCACTGTACAGCCACCCACGATTTGTGCAATCGCATATGCTATGCTATGCTATAATTTTTTTAAATTTTTATTTGTTTTATTATTTTTCTTTAATTTATTTAGTTTATTCGAAGTGTTATTTATGCAGAACTCGAAACTGTGTGTTGCTTAATAAACAAATGGACTGTATTTTTCATCAGATTTATATATTTTGCTGGAGAACAGAAAAAACAAAACAGGCGTCTCATCTTACTTGACGTTTACTAACAAAAGAAATCGCGCAGAGTGCATTAACGGAAGTAGAAATATATCAATTCATGGTTCATGTGGATTAAAGTCGTCTGAAAATTATGCCGAAATATTCCATCTAACATTCACCCCGGCGTTGGAATCTAGGTTTTCAAAATTCCGCTCGGTTCCTGATGTTGTTCTTCATCTAGGGGTAAAAGGCAAATCTCCGTGGCGGTACGTTTGAATTCTCCTCTGTTAGTCTTGACGGTTACGACCCTTGTAGCACCATCCTCACCGGTTTGTAGTATGGTAATTCGTCCCAGGAGCCACTGCGCTGGCGGAGCATTCTTGTCGATCAGCAATACTAATGCTCCTGCTTTGATCTTGGTTAGACGGTACCACTTCTGGTGGTTTTGCAGCTCGGAAAGATATTCAGTTGTCCATCTTTTCCAGAACTGCTGCTGCATACACTGGACCAGCTACCATCTCGACAACGTGGATTCCTTGAGGTTGAGGTATGATGGTTCGGGAACAGCCCGCATTGCTCTTTCTATCAAAAAATGCGCTGGCGTGATAGCAGTAAGGTCGCTTGGATCATCCGAAGCTTGTGTCAACGGTCTTGAATTTGAAACCGTTTAAATCTGGATTAAAGTTGTATTTATTTATTTATTTATTTATAATTGATATCAACAGACACAGTGTGGTCCTAATGATAATTTCTTAATCTATTTAAAAAGTCAAATTGTAATCTGGTACGTGGAATGTGAAGATCGAACTCGGATGACACTCTGTTGAAGGTCCGCTGCAAAACAATGATGGCACCGTTTACTCCATAGTTAGTCCGGCGAAGAGGTAAGGTAATCGGAGGAATAAATTATTGCGAATGGCGCGAGGGCGAACGTTCATATTTATCGCACTAAGAAGCTCGGGGCAGTCAATTCGATTTTGCAAAATATCCGAAATCGTCATAGCACGGAATAGATCCCGCCGCACTTGCAATGTATCGAGTCCAATAAGCAAACCCCGGCTTTCGTAACTTGGCAGCTGGTGAGGGTTGCTCCAAGGCAATCGACGAAGGGCAAACCGAACAAATCTGCGCTGTACTGTCTCAATTCGATGGACGCCGTTAAGATAATGAGGGTTCCACACAACTGAACAATATTTCAGAGTTGATCGAACGAGTGAGCAGTAGAGAGATTTCAAGCAGTAAATATCTGAAAAGTGCTTAGATATTCTCATTATGAACCCCAAACCTTTGATGCCTTTGCGACAATATAGCTGATATGCTGTTTAAACGTCAGTTGTTCATCGAGAAAAACTCCGAGATCTTTGACACAATTCGCTCTGTCAATCGTGGATTCAGCTAGACAGTAATCGACAGTAATTTCTTGGGGTTTAGGGTCATTCGGTTGAACTCGCACCATTCCGCAAAGGTTACCAGTTGACGTTGAAGGAAAGCTGCATCATCAGTATTCCGGATTCTATGGTATAACTTGAGGTCGTCGGCGAAAGACAACCGTGGTCCTTCTAAACAAAAGTTGACGTCGTTGAAATACAGAAGAAAAATCAATGGACCGAGATGGCTGCCTTGTGGAATACCAGATGAAGCAAAGAACTCTTTGGATACACAATCACCTATCTTGACTGCTAGACGACGATCACTGAGATACGATTGCATCCAATGGAGAATATTAGTACCAAAGCCAAGTCTATCCAGCTTTGCCACTGCAATAGCGTGATTAATCTTGTCAAAGGCAGCTGAAAGGTCCGTGTAGATAACGTCAGTTTGAAGTCCGCCCGACATGGCATCTGTAACATATGTTGTGAACGACAGAAGATTCGTGGATGTTGAACGTTTCGGCATAAATCCATGCTGAGTCTCGCTGCTGTTTGCAGCGGCTGGAGATGGGTTCCAACACAGTCATTTCAAACAGCTTAGGAACTGCGCTTGAAACAGATGACAAAGAGGTTCAATTAGACCGGCGGAGCATTTTTTTAGAATAATAGTTGGTATACCATCCGGGCCTGCCGAAGTTGAAGCCTTCATTTTGCCAATCGCCAGTTGTACCATATTATTGTCGATATTGATAGAGTTCAAAGACTGGTATGATTGAGGTACATTAAGAGCTGCGCGTGAAACCTGGGTCGGTGTCAGTTTCTCGTTGGAGAAAACACTCGCGAACTTTTCAGAGAATAGTTGGCAAATCTCCTGTAAACTAGAGCTCATACGTCCTCCATAGCTCATCGTTGAAGGCAACCCGGATTCCTTTCTTTGCTCGTTTACATGCTTCCATGATGTTTTAGGTTCGGACTTCAACTTACGTTGCACGTTTCGCAAGTAATCAGCATGGCAACGCTTCGATGTCTTTTTATAGACTTGGTTAACATGAACGTAGTGTTGTCGCAGCAAGTAGCCCCCAAACTTGGAGTACTTCTTCAGAGCGGCTCTTTTAGTCGCTTTTAACCGTCTCAGCTCGGCAGTGTGCCACGATGGGTGCTTAGATTAAAGGCCACTTCTTTTGGGTACATAGCGATCGATAGCATAGCTCATAACATTGGAGAAGGTCTGCACTGCAACGTTGACATCATCATTGTCGAGAATTTCTGTCCAGTGGATATTCGACAGGAAGTCAATAATCCTATTATAGTCGGCTTTTCTAAAATTATAGCTGACGGTGTCAGAAGCATATGCAGCGGAGGGTGCTGTCTAACAGTCTTTACCAGGGGGAATGGTGCTGCGGTAACATTTGGCGCGTAGTCAGATTTGCTCGAAAAACAGAGATCAAGGATTCTGTTGCTCTCGTTCACCACATTATTCGGTTGGCGCAGCAGATTTAGACTGTAGCAGTTAAGCAAACTGGTGATACCATAATGAAAAGATGACAATTCGGGATCAGCGAACATAAATCCGTCAGAAGCAGAGCGCCATTTTAATCCGGAGAAATTGAAATCGCCAACAATCAGGATCTCATCAACCGGGCTTGCTTGAGCGGAAATCTGTTCCAATGACTCAGTATACGAACCAATCAATGTCGAATCGCAAGTGCGGTCCGGTGGAAGATAAACCACGCCAAGAAAAAGTGCGTAGCCAGCCAGTTTGATTCGCACCCACACCTGTTCGACACAGACCCCCAAAGTGTCGTCAATCAGTTGCGCTTTCAATCGACGATGGATAGCCACAAGTACCCCGCCGCCAGTAGCCTTGAGACTGTTGCGTGAGCTGCGATCAGTATGGAAAACATCGTAGTTGGCACCAAATGCTTGCACTGACAGAGTGCTATCGCTAAGCCACGTCTCTGTGAGGGCGATTATGTCGAAGCATTCATCCGAACTTGCTATCAAATAATCGTCGATTGCTGAATTCATACCGCCGGCCCTCTGATAACATATATGTAGGTTTGAATGCCGCGATGACTGAAAGCGAGGAGCTGATCAATGCTTGCATTAACAAAATCAGGTTCGTACTTGCCGTTGGTATCGATTTGGAAGACCCCTTCACCACTCCTGCACACAGGACCGGGACGACTAGTGAACGCTGGCTGCAATGGCTCGACTGTGGCATGGGGATCAAGGGCTTCCATAGTGCTAGCTGCAGTGCGTCCCAGGGTGCGATGAGTCATACCAGCATAGCTTAGAGTGCTTAGTTCTTCTGTGATCGTTGTAGAGCCCAATGTGCTATGAAGAGACGTGCTCGTTACGATGGGATCAAAATTTTGTTTTTGACATTGAAGATTCACAGCGGCGGTAGAGTTGTGTTCATCAGCAGACTGTAAGTGAAGTTTACATTGAGGGCGTGCAGCATCTTGTATTGCTTCGGAAGGACACAGCTCTTCAAACGTTAGACGACGAGTACCAACAGTTCGTTTTAGGTGGTGCTTTATCGACCTCACTCCCGCCTCCCATATCCCACCAAAATCTGCACTACGCGGAGGGATAAAACGCCATTCGATGCCCTTGCTGCTGCAAAACTGATTCAACTGCCTTTGATTATATTCGTTTTCGAAAAGTCGCCTCAGCTCTTCTAACTCACCATCAGCACCAACAAAATTCGTTGCATTAGCCGAGAAAATCGTAGAAGTGATTCCACGTCGGCTCACAAATCGTCTCAATGCTGCCAAAAACGCGTCCGAAGTGAGGTCAGACACCAACTCAACGTGAATTGCTCTCGTGCTCATGCAAACGAAGAGGCAAACGTAGCCCTTTGTCATCATCGGTTTTCTTGCTTGTGTAGTTGTTTTGATTGAAAATGGGCCAGCGCAATCAATCCCAGTTCGAGCGAAAGTCGGGCCCGGTTGCACACGATACAACGGTAAGTTACCTATCATCTGGGTCGTTTTGATTGGGTTCGCACGGAAGCAAATAGGACAGGAACGGACTACATTTCTAATTTTCGACTTGACATTCAGGGGCCAGAAGTGTTGTCTGACTACTCCTAGCAGCCCCCTTTGTCCCAGATGCGAATTTTCGATGTGCAGGTGGCGTAGTGAATTTTCAGTTACTGGATGATTAGCGGGCAATAACATTTGATGACGACTGTCGAATGGAATAAACGCATGCTTGATATGCCCACCAACTCGCAGAATTCCATCCTCAGCATCAATAAATGGATGAGAACCCCTTAACCGATGCTTCTTATTCTCTTCTCTTCTTAAAACGGCAATTTCATTTGAAAAGGCTTCGGCTTGCACAAGCCGAACAATCACTTTCAGCGCACGTGTTAGTTCTCCCGTTTTAATATGTCCAATGATCACCGTTTTTGTTTAGAAGCAACGAAAAGTGCAAAGCATATCAAGTAGGCCATGTATCGTTGCAGTTTTCCAAAGTCACTAACGTCACCGAATAATTTCATCCGCCGAATGGTCGTAACGGTGAGCACCACTGCCTTTTTCAGCTCTTGCAGCAATTCATCCGAAATGATTGAGACAGTTTCTGAATTCGTCGAGATGGGCATGCTGGGTCCGTTCCACCAAAGTAGTTTTCGCATCAACATCCCAGGCTGTTCACCCCTAGAGATGAGTTCCGCTGGGTTCGAATGCGTATCGATGTAGCGCCACTGATAATCGATTGTCAATTTCTGCACCTCTTTCACACGGTTAGACACAAAAAGCTCCAACTCACCGGGTTATTTTCGTAGCCAACTCAATACAATCTGCGAATCGCTCTACAACATTACTGCAGCAAACTTTATTTCAGTAGAGGTGATAAACGTATTGGTCAAACGAGAAAGAAGAACCGCAGCAAGTAGCTCTGAGCGCGGTTTGTAATGGGCTTCGATCGACTGGATGGCTTCCATGACTTGCATATAAGTTTCATGATACTTGTGCCGTCACATTGTAGCATCCGAGTATACAAGCAGGCTCCGTATGCCTGCATTGATGAATCAGCAAAACCGTGAAGTACTACGTTGATAGCACTTACTGATAATATCCTTCGTGGAATTTTCAAATCGTTTAATTTTAGTAAGCCATTCCGGAATATTCTCCAGCAATTTACAATTGATTCCGATAACGGTTCATCCCATTCGGTCGTGATTGTAGCAATTTCTCGAAGAAACAACTTGGCAGTTGTTAACACAGGACCGATTAATCCCAGTGGGCCGTAGATTCGTGCGACTTCGCTCAGTGTGTTACGACGAGTGAGTAGCTGTTCTGGATTCAATTCATCTGTCGGTACGCAAAACCAATCTTCCTTGGGATTCCAAGCAATACCAAGCGTTTTGACAATCGACTTAGAGTCGATATTGGAAACATTCACATAATCTCCTTTCAGTTCATCTGGAACATCCTTGAGAATTAAAGCTGAATTGGAATACCATTTATGAGCAAGCTGGCAAGCTTCATTCAACGTCTGTGCTCCTGCTAAAGTGTCATCCATGTAGAAACAATTTTCAACTGCAGCTGCAGCGAGATATTCTTCAGTGTGATCAATGGTCAACTACTTGAGTGACATAGTGGCAAGAAAAGGTTATGACGCCAACCCATAGGTGACAGTTTGTAGCTCCAACACCTTCATCGGTTGACTAGCATTATCTCTCCAAATGATTCTTTGGTATTTTTTATCTGCCTGCTGTATATCAATCTGTCGAAACATTTTCGGTACATCCGCCGTGACAACGTAACGAAAACAGCGAAAGTTCATCAATATCGCCACCAAATCATGCTGCACAATAGGTCCCGGAATTAATGCGTCGTTGATACTTATCCCGCTGGATGACCTAGCCGATCCATCAAACACAACTCTTAATTTTGTGGTTGTACTCGACGGTTTCATAACGCAGTGGTGCGGCAGGTATAAAACTCCGTCTTCATCGTCCGTGGGGTTAATTTCGTTCATATGACCCAATCGTTGATACTCGTGAATAAAATCAGCATATTGTTGTTTCAGTGGAGGATTTTATCTAACTTTCATTCCAGGGGTGGCATTCCGCATCTCGATTCGAGTGACTCGATTCGAAACGTTTTGAAGTCGTTTCGACTAAATTGCGGCATCACGTATCGCATTAGACCAAGCGTTCGAGCTTGTTTGATTGCGGTACTAGATTTCGACTGCCTGTTCGAGCGCAACTGTCAAGTCAGAGTATACACTGAGAAGATATATTTTTAATTCTGCTACGAATAAGCTTCATAAAACCAACTTTGGTAAAGTATAGCAATTACATTTATTTAGTTTTTCTTTAAATTAGTTGCTTGTTATCGAAATATGTATGAATGAGTTTCGCAAATAAAACATTTTTTCTAGTACTCAAAAGGGGTGAGCCCTTTGACAACATCGATTTTATTTCGATGTTGTCAAACAGCGATCCAAAAAGATTCGATGTAATATAATATGTGGAAGCACGACTTTTTTCCTTTGATGTACGAAAAATAAATTTACTTTTTTCAAAAATGTTCATACTTTATAAAACAATTGATAAATGAACGAATTATTTCGTTTCATTTATGAAAAATAGTTTAGACATCGATGACAACTTTCATCCACCGTACGGGTCAATCAACGTCAGATTGACAACTAAAATTTAAGCTCATTCCAATTTTTTTCTTACATTCATTACCTAAAAATATTTGACAGGTATTTTTGTTATGGCTGAACATAATATTTACTTCAAGTTATGAGCTTTCAACTTTTGAAGTTTAAAAAATTGACCATTTTTCCATCGCTGGTAGCTCGGAAAGTATTCGATGCATGGAAAAATATTAAATGTAAAAAGTTGCATTTTCGCATGAGCTTGCCGGAAAAATTGATGATTTTTTACAACTTCTGTATTCCGCAATTATGATAAATAAAACTTTAATTGTTTAATAGTTGCATCACTCTTTTTTGCTTATTTTTCGTTAAATAATAAAAATCATATATATATATATATATATATATATATATATATATATATATATATATATATATATATATATATATATATATATATATATATATATATATATATATATATGTGTATATATATATATATATATATATATATATATATATATATATATATATATATATATATATATATATATATATATATATATATATATATATATATATATATATATATATATATATATATATATATATATATATATATATATATATATATATATATATATATATATATATATATATATATATATATATATAAATATATATAAATTTTCGTCACACCACCACACTGTTCCGGGGCACGCTAGGTAGTGAAAAAACCACAGCTACTTTTTCAAAAGCACCATGCCGTCCGGTCATTTGTTTTTACACCTACTATTTTGCATGAGTTGAATCCTAATAATCTAATAAATCGACTGATTTTCTTCTTTTACAGTTTAATGAATGCTTTATAGGATAAATCGGCGGCAAAGCTGCACACAATTTTTCCTTCACATACTACCAAGCGCTCAATTCTAACACATGCTCAAAGAGAGTAACTTGAGCCTTAAAGCGCTCTGCGCGATTTCTTTTGTTAATAAACGTCAAGTAAGATGAGACGCCTGTTGTGTTTTCCTGTGCTCCAGCAAAATTATATAAATCTGATGAAAAGTACAGTCCACTTGTTTATTGAGCAACAGAAGTTTTTGGTCCTTCATGGCCGGATTTAAGTGACGAGCAAACCGATATAAAACGCGTAATTGCTTTACAAAAAAGCACTTGAACATTTTGTACTATACCTGTACTATACCTGTACTACACCAATATCAACCATACCCCAAACATAATATGAATTGACCCAACCTACGACGCCACATCGCATCTCAAGCCGATAGTTTCCCACGACTCGAAAATTTTACATCGAACATGACGAAACCATACCACACGAAAATTATTGACAGCGCTTAAATAAATCAAACACTCAGACCATGAATTCCAAGCATAACACTTAGCCCCATTGACACAAAAACCCACTTCGTACAAAAGACAACATGTACAGTACCAAACAACTATGTTTTTCACAGCTAGTAATAACCAACCAAACACATTTCTAAAACAGACCTGCATTTTTAGCACCTCGTAAACAGACCTACATCCAAACCGGAAAACTGATCTACATACAAGCCACAGAACCAAACTTACGTCCAAATCTCAAAACATATCCATGTTTCGAGCACGCAATAAAAACAACACAAACTGAAGTCGAAACCAAGAACGAAACCTCAAACTTTGACCGTAATAAATCATGCCTTCCGAACGGAAAACCATACGCCAGCAAATTCCAACAAACAAAACATTAAGACAGACAGCACCGACTAAGCCATCAAGGTCAGCTCAAAATACCGATGTAAAACGAACGAGAGAACATGACACGAGAGAACATGACGCGAGAGAACTGACTATTCGACTTAGCCCCTCCTTTCTCCATAAACATATACGCACACTGGCGAGACAGCCATAGAAGTAACTTTAGACATAAGAAACATTCATGGCGAGCTTTCGAAGCCCCGCCCGTTAGAACGAAACTAACTATCTGATAGGAAAATTAGCTTTAAGGTTTACATGTATTAGTTAGTATAAGTAGATTAAGTTGACGAAATAAAGGGACAGTTTTTGAACAATATCTAAAAGTGTATAATATATTCAAATCACATCATGTTTAATATAATTTGGTTGAAGCGTCAACCAAATGTAGCGAGGCAGCCATGTCTCTGATAGTGTGGCTCTCGCTTGGACCGTAACGATCGAACAAAATGTCTCCGGCAAAGACGCCGAAAGGAACAAAACAGCAAAAAGGAAATGTATACACACCGATTAGTCAACAGCTCGTCGAACCGAAGAAAAAAGATAATTCCAAAAAGATGGAAGAAGAATACAATGTACTAGTGCGTCAGAGAAGTGCAGTGAAATCGAGGCTTTCGCGAGTGCAGCGTGCACTATTGGACACTAAAGAGAATCCGAACCCTAACCTCAAAAATATTCATTTCTTACAACTTCATTTGAATACGACTGAGTGTTGTTACCGTGATTTTAATCAGTTCCAAATTTTGATGTACTCGATGCCTCTTTCTGACGAAACCCGCGATGAACAAGAGGAGGAAAATGTCGTTTTCGAGACGGCTTACAATGATCTCATCATTAAGCTGAATTTGTTGATCGCACCGATTGTTAAGAAAGAATCCCGTACAGTTGATCCTAACGTCTCCGCCACTCCTTTAACATCTGCCCTTTCTGCCCCTGCAGCTCAAACTCAATTGCCCCCTCTGAAAGTTCCCTTGCCGCAGTTTGATGGTTCTTATGGGAACTGGCTGTCATTTAAATACATGTTTCAGACGGTTATGGAACGGTATAAGCATGAATCACCGGCCATCAAATTACACCACCTTCGGAATTCTCTGACGGGAAAGGCAGCAGGCATCATCGACCAAGACATCATTAATAACAACGTTTATGATGCTGCTTGGGAGATGCTCACCGAACGTTTTGAGGACTTGTGATTTATCATTGATCGACACATACAAGCGTTGAACAGAATGCCAAAGATTACGAAAGAAAGTGCGGTCGAATTGAGGAAATTGGTGGATAATTGCTCGAAGAATTTGGATGCCCTAAAGAACTTAGAACTCCCTGTCGGAGGGTTGGGCGAAGCAATGTTACTCAACTTGATTTCATCAAAAATGGATATCGGAACTAGGAAGGATTGGGAAACCAACCAAGTTACAGGCGAACTTCCTGAGTACAGTGCGACCATGAACTTCTTGAAGGAACGTTGTAAGGTTTTGGAGAAGTGGATACAGTGAAAGCATCTCGTCAGGTGACGAGGTGTAACACGCTTACTACAATCACAATGGGTGGACAAAAGTGTACATTGTGCAAAAACGAACATGAACTTTGGAGATGTGATGATTTCAAGAAGATCGCTGTTAGTGAAAAATATGACATATTGCGAAAAAGTGGTTCGTGCTATAATTGCCTTAAGAGAGGTCATCGCACTAACGAGTACCCTTCATTGAGTTCCTGTAAGAAGTGTAGTAAGCGCCATCATACATTCCTGCACCCGGAAGAACGTAAAACAGTAACAGCGGAAACGTCAGATGTTGACATGAAGGTCGGCACCCATACCGATGAAGCACAAGCGCAATTCGTTCAAGCAGTTGATAATCAAACCGAGACCGGTCGCATTGAAACAACGTCGACGTTGTGTTCCCGCCATGAAGCTAAGAAGAATTATTGTTTGCTTTCGACTGCTGTGGTCACGGCCTATGACAGTACAGGATGACCGTTTCCATGCAGGGTTCTTCTAGATTCTGGTCCTCAGACACATTTTGTTACAGAAAGGTTTGCAGATTTCTTGGCTCTTCGAAAGGATCCCGCTGATTACCTGGTCAATGGTTTAGATGGAAAGAACACAAGAATCAGATTCAAGATTCAACTGAAGATTTCATCGGGCGTCACTAACTACAACACCGTACTCGATTGTCTCGTTACCCCGAAGATCATCATCGGTGACATACCGGCGGAACATAATAAAGTTAGCTCCAAATCTTCCAACTGTGGCTGAGACAGAACTCGGCTGGATTGTTGGCGGATTGTTTCCAGCATCGGAGAAGCAGGATCGATGAACATTTTGCTCGGTGGTCGAGAATGAGAATTTGAGTGATTTACTGAACAGGTTCAGGAAGATAAAAGGATTTGACGATCATCAACGAAGTACTACAACGTCGGAAGAAGAATGTCTCGATTTTTTTCCGGCGCACTTTTCAACGTGACGATGCTGGCCGATTCCATGTTCGATTGACTTTCAACGAGCGCAAGGCTGATATCAGTGAATCCAAAACGGCTACGGTCAGACGATTCCTAAATCTGGGGTGGCATTACGCATCTCGATTCGATCAAAATTCTATCGACTCGACCTTGTTTCGCATTATGTATTTCGAACCGAGCTCGAAAATAAATTATCGTTCGAGTTCGCTCAAAGAAGTACTAGATTATCGAGAAGTGTTGGCATTATGGAACCAAAACAATCGAACTCGAAAACGACTCGAGTCGAACGTATTTGCTCGATAGTTTTATTGCTGTCGACTGTCGTTCGAGATTATGATTTGTGTATTTATTTCATGTCATTCTTTAAATTAGTTAACAATCGGAATACTTAGAGGTTATAAAATTACCAAAATGTGTAGATAGGTCCCACGTACTTTGAGCTACTTTATGTTATAACTTCTTTTAGCATCAGGAACATTCTATTTTTGTAAAAAGTAATACTAAATATTGATAATAAATTATCCTACACCAAGGTATAATAAAAAGTATAAAAACAAATTGATGGAGTAAAGTGAAGACACCTTGACTTGTCTAATCGCTATTTGATAGATGTATAGAATCCTAATCATTTTTTATTTCAAAGCGGTGATTAAAACAATTTTATATTCTAATTGATGCATTTGTTCCCGGCTATACCTTAATTATTTTCAATATCACAACAATGTAGCCTTGAATTCAGTGCCATAATTAAACACCAACAGATTTAAACAGAACTAGGTGTTATATCGTCATTTGCATTAAATGCGTGAAAATTGAGAATGTTATCTTATATAGAAAAAAACTTTGAATAAAATTGTAATACTGACAAATTTGAATGTATCAACCGATTAAAAATTATGCCATCTACAATTTCTGAAAGCATCAAATTTTATAATATTTTGATTGTGTTCTCCCTACCTCTAGTTGTGTGCTATATCTTTAACAAAATAATTAACTATATATATATATATATATATATATATATATATATATATATATATATATATATATATATATATATATATATATATATATATATATATATATATATATATATATATATATATATATATATATATATATATATATATATATATATATATATATATATGTATATATATATATATATATATATATATATATATATATATATATATATATATATATATATATATATATATATATATATATATATATATATATATATATATATATATATATATATATATATATATGATGATCTTCGGGGTAACGAGACAATCGAGTACGGTGTTGTAGTTTGTGACGCGCGATGAAATCTTCAGTTGAATTTTGAATCTGATTCTTGTGTTCTTTCTATCTAAACCATTGACCAGGTAATCAGAGGGATCCTTTCGAAGAGCCAAGAAATCTGCAAACCTTTCTGTAACAAAATGTGTCTGAGGACCAGAATCTAGAAGAACCCTGCATGGAAACGGTCATCCTGTACTGTCATAGGCCGTGACCACAGCAGTCGAAAGCAAGCGTTGAAAAGTGCTCCGGAAAAAAAATCGAGACATTCTTCTTCCGACGTTGTAGTACTTCGTTGATGATCGTCAAATCCTTTTATCTTCCTGAACCTGTTCAGTAAATCACTCAAATTCTCATTCTCGACCACCGAGCAAAATGTTCATCGATCCTGCTTCTCCGATGCTGGAAACAATCCGCCAACAATCCAGCCGAGTTCTGTCTCAGCCACAGTTGGAAGATTTGGAGCTAACTTTATTATGTTCCGCCGGTATGTCACCGATGATGATCTTCGGGGTAACGAGACAATCGAGTACGGTGTTGTAGTTTGTGACGCGCGATGAAATCTTCAGTTGAATTTTGAATCTGATTCTTGTGTTCTTTCCATCTAAACCATTGACCAGGTAATCAGAGGGATCCTTTCGAAGAGCCAAGAAATCTGCAAACCTTTCTGTAACAAAATGTGTCTGAGGACCAGAATCTAGAAGAACCCTGCATGGAAACGGTCATCCTGTACTGTCATAGGCCGTGACCACAGCAGTCGAAAGCAAACAATAATTCTTCTTAGCTTCATGGCGGGAACACAACATCGACGTTGTTTCAATGCGACCGGTCTCGGTTTGATTATCAACTGCTTGAACGAATTGCGCTTGTGCTTCATCGGTACGGGTGCCGACCTTCATGTCAACATCTGACGTTTTCGCTGTTACTGTTTTACGTTCTTCCGGGTGCAGGAATGTATGATAGTGCTTACTACACTTCTTACAGGAACTCGATGAAGGGTACTCGTTAGTGCGATGACCTCTCTTAAGGCAATTATAGCACGAACCACTTTTTCGCAATATGTCATATTTTTCACTAACAGCGATCTTCTTGAAATCATCACATCTCCAAAGTTCATGTTCGTTTTTGCACAATGTACACTTTTGTCCACCCATTGTGATTGTAGTAAGCGTGTTACACCTCGTCACCTGACGAGATGCTTTCACTGTATCCACTTCTCCAAAACCTTACAACGTTCCTTCAAGAAGTTCATGGTCGCACTGTACTCAGGAAGTTCGCCTGTAACTTGGTTGGTTTCCCAATCCTTCCTAGTTCCGATATCCATTTTTGATGAAATCAAGTTGAGTAACATTGCTTCGCCCAACCCTCCGACAGGGAGTTCTAAGTTCTTTAGGGCATCCAAATTCTTCGAGCAATTATCCACCAATTTCCTCAATTCGACCGCACTTTCTTTCGTAATCTTTGGCATTCTGTTCAACGCTTGTATGTGTCGATCAATGATAAATCACAAGTCCTCAAAACGTTCGGTGAGCATCTCCCAAGCAGCATCATAAACGTTGTTATTAATGATGTCTTGGTCGATGATACCTGCTGCCTTTCCCGTCAGAGAATTCCGAAGGTGGTGTAATTTGATGGCCGGTGATTCATGCTTATACCGTTCCATAATCGTCTGAAACATGTATTTAAATGACAGCCAGTTCTCATAAGAACCATCAAACTGCGGCAAGGGAACTTTCAGAGGGGGCAATTGAGTTTGAGCTGCAGGGGCAGAAAGGGCAGATGTTAAAGGAGTGGCGGCGACGTTAGAATCAACTGTACGGGATTCTTTCTTAACAATCGGTGCGATCAACGAATTCAGCTTAATGATGAGATCATTGGAAGCCGTCTCGAAAACGACAATTTCCTCCTCTTGTTCATCGCGGGTTTCGTCAGAAAGAGGCATCGAGTACATCAAAATTTGTAACTGATTAAAATCACGGTAACAACACTCAGTCGTATTCAAATGAAGTTGTAAGAAATGAATATTTTTGAGGTTAGGGTTCGGATTCTCTTTAGTGTCCAATAGTGCACGCTGCACTCGCGAAAGCCTCGATTTCACTGCACTTCTCTGACGCACTGGTACATTGTATTCTTCTTCCATCTTTTTGGAATTTTCTTTTTTCTTCGGTTCGACGAGCTGTTGACTAATCATTTCCTTTTTGCTGTTTTGTTCCTTTCGGCGTCTTTGCCGGAGACATTTTGTTCGATCGTTACGGTCCAAGCGAGAGCCACACTATCAGAGACATGGCTGCCTCGCTACATTTGGTTGACGCTTCAACCAAATGTTCAAGTGCTTTTGTGCAAAGCAATTACGCGTTTTATATCGGTTTGCTTGTCACTTAAATCCGGCCATGAAGGACCAAAAACTTCTGTTGCTCAATAAACAAGTGGACTGTATTTTTCATCAGATTTATATAATTTTGCTGGAGCACAGGAAAACACAACAGGCGTCTCATCTTACTTGACGTTTATTAACAAAAGAAATCGCGCAGAGCGCTTTAAGGCTCAAGTTACTCTCTTTGAGCATGTGTTAGAATTGAGCGCTTGGTAGTATGTGAAGGAAAAATTGTGTGCAGCTTTGCCGCCGATTTATCCTATAAAGCATTCATTAAACTGTAAAAGAAGAAAATCAGTCGATTTATTAGATTATTAGGATTCAACTCATGCAAAATAGTAGGTGTAAAAACAAATGACCGGACGGCATGGTGCTTTTGAAAAAGTAGCTGTGGTTTTTTCACTACCTAGCGTGCCCCGGAACAGTGTGGTGGTGTGACGAAAATTTACCGTCATTTTTTCAAAAGCACCATTCCACTCGGTCAATTGTTTTTCCACCAACTATGATTTGAATCCTAATAATCTAATAAATCGACTGATTTTCTTCTTTTAGAGTTTAATAAATGTTTTATATGGATAAACCGGTGACAAAGTTGGACGCATTTTTTCAAACGCATGCTATTAAGCGTTCAGTTCGTGTAGACGCTCACCGAAAGTACTTTGAACCTTAGCGGAAGTAGAAATATATTAATTCATGGTTCATGTGGATTAAAGTTGTCTGAAAATTATGCCTAAATATTCCATCTAACACTGTGCTTATCTCACATCTAGTTGCTTGCCAACTTTGCGTTTGTTCGTCAAACTAATGAATAATGCAACAGTGATATGTGTAAGAAATGTTTCATCTCACTGATAGGTGGATTAAATCGGTTTTTATTTTCATTGCCGGTTGCTCGTTAATAGCACAAAATAAATTTTCTGGGATGATAACGAACCGATTTCATAAATTGTTCGAATTATTTGACGGAATAAACGTTGAATTGTTATATTTGCGAACATTATTCGTATATATTCGTTAGTTTTTCGAAAACAATTGGAACAATTTGCACGATTTGAAAGGTGTTCCTAAATACTAGACTGACTTTCGTACCGTCGTGCGGGGCTACTTTTGATATGTGGGGCTACTTTGCACACTTTAGTTTTTCAATATTTACTAACAGACGCGCTTTTATTAGTTTTATTATACCTTTGAAATTTGTAGAGCTATGTCTTACCAAAACAAACAAAATACTTCAAGGGTCGATAAAAGTGATTGGAGGCTCGTAAAATAAGATTGCTCAAAAAACAGAAAATCTTAAGTGTACCGAGACCACATACTGTTTTTCGGAAAGAAGAAGAAAAAAGATGAAAAATGGCGTTCTCCGTTTGTTTCTAGTACGTCAGAATCGGTTTTTATGAGCATTTGAAGATTTTTGTGTCCTTAAAAAAGTTGTTTTTAATATCACCACAGACTAACAGACATAACACTATAAGGGAATTCCCTCAAAAAACATCGATCCGACAATTTTCCCAGAACACTAGCTCCACCTTTTATTCACAGTCCCAAACACTAATTTACTGGTGGGTTACCCCTCAGGTTTGGGAACAATTTTTCACTAGTGGTCTATCCCTCATAAGCTTGTTCATATGTCAGTGGTGCCATAATTTCAAATGTGGCCACAGTCCCAACTACAAATATATTTA
This sequence comes from Topomyia yanbarensis, assembly GCF_030247195.1. Taxonomy (NCBI): domain Eukaryota; kingdom Metazoa; phylum Arthropoda; class Insecta; order Diptera; family Culicidae; genus Topomyia; species Topomyia yanbarensis. The sequence goes on along the minus strand of NC_080671.1, from coordinate 207,620,709 downwards.
AAATGACCGTTAAAGCGGGAGAAGCTTTGCTTTTGAGTGTTATGTCTGTTAGTCTGTGATATCACTATCAACAACTTTACCGCAGATACCAAGCCTCTAAATAATGTTTTGAGTTTATTCTCCGCAATTATGTCCAAGAGAATTTGTTACCGATGAAATTTCTGTCCAATCATAACAATACAATTTCATCCACAGTTCAATGCAAATATAGTATATAAGTTATAGTTTTTTTTTTGGTTTGTTATTGGCTCTATTATTGCTGTTAGTTTGTGAATTTATTTGGAAAAAAAAATTTATTGTCATTTTTGTTTAACCTAGAATAAGATTTTGTACTAACCACTAACCCCGTTAAAATCAAACCCTTTAATTAGGCGTCGATAATTTGCGTATAAATAAACCTTGTAATTGGTAACAGCTGGGAAATGATAATTAGTGAGGAAGGTCAGTTGGGATGGAGTCCTAAAGCGAGTAAGATAGGCATTTTAAGTCCTAAGACAGTAAAGGTGAAAATTGGATAACACCCGTGAAGCTTCGACCCTGCAACAGTGTAGACCAGTTACGCAGAGTCCAGTCTATATAATCTCCTGATCAAAAATCGGCCCTTGATCCAGCGTTGGCCGCTACCAGTTTTCGGAAAGCAGTTCCAATTAAGCCGACACGCTACTGCATCGTGGTATTATCAAACCACTTACGTTCATCCCAGTCCACGTAGCACTATAGTGCGGTCTCCCAGAATCGCTCCTGGCACAGACGACGATACGCCGCTCCATTGCGAAAAAAACACGAGATTCGTTCCGAGGTCCACGATAGCACTCAGGTACGGTAACACTCCGGACGCGGGCTGCGGTTACCTACAATGCCACGCGCACCTTTTCTATACTCGCTGGAAGCACCGGCGCTACGCTGGCGTTGACGCTAAAGTCACCGCGTCGTTCACTAAGCAGCATCCACCGCAACGACGGCCCGCCAAACGGGCTCAGGTACGTTTAATTCCTCCTCTCTCCCACCCACGTGTCGAATCAACGAAGGGCCCCAACGTTTAGCATTAGGCGCCTAAAATTATGTTCAAAAATAAATTGTAAGATTGCATACTAGTTCTTTTCGTTCCCATAAGAGCCTTTTATTTGTTGGATGATTTTATATTGGTTCGCTTTGATAGAAGGTTGGTTAAAAGAGCTGTAAGTACAGTGAGTCCTCCCGAGAACGGTAGCCGACCCTGAGATCGAAAAAAGGTGAGCTAGCCGCGTGGTGTTCTTCAAGAATACTTTCAATTGGCGATCCTCGTTAAACAAAAATATCCCAATCACCATTGGAATATTTTTGGCCGTATCTCGGGGAGACTCGTGTACAATTCGTCACGTGCTTGATATCGTGGCTGTTAACTTGCTCTCCTAAATGATTTGGCGCGGAGTGGAGTGTTAGAATCATTCCGGCACACACACAATAGTGATCAAATTGTCTATTGGAAACCGTGTGACGCTTGTTAATTTTTCAGAGTTTTTTGCATTTTTTCTAGATTCAATTGTTTAGCTACGGAAGCAATATACATTCCGTTTTCTTCCCATTCCTTTTACGCCACTAGTGATTGCAAATTCCCATTGCTTGAGGCTTAGCTGATGTATAGAGACGGATACAGACAAATGATTCACCAGAGGAAATATAAGGGGAAGATATTTAGATTTGAGAGTTGATTTGTCGAGAGAAGAGTTAGATGTGGAGCTTACCTTGTTCAAAGAGAGAATTACGGATGATAAGACAATGTGCCGTATGCTATGAGCCAGACTAAGCAGTTATATTCGAGTAATCGGTCATTACAAGCGCTAATATCGCGCCGAAAGAATAAACCTCACTGCTTCACGTGGCCAATCGATTGATGCTGGTGATAGACGTGGGTATAATTTCAGTATACCATCAAACCGAGGAAATATTTCCGAGGGTGGTAGAGTACCTCAACCTTTAATTCGGGCTGACCGTTTCTGAAGTGAACGGCATTTTGAGTATAAGGGATAAAGATAACAGGATACCGGCTACAAATAATTAAGAGCTTTCTGCCGAAACTTCCTCCCCCCCCCCCCCAACAGCAAAGCAAACTGCAGAACCTTCTTGTTTTATAAAAGATAAAATGATCACCTCTTCCATGCTAATGAGCGCTGATTTGGCGAAGAATTTTCAATTTAGACAGACGCTAGTGACGGGGCCGTAGCTGAGGTACACTCACGAGAGTTACTGTCTTCTGCTCACATTAGCTAATAACTCAACGAAACTAATTCGCTTAAAAAAAAAAGAAACTTTAGTTGCCCGGTGTTCTATCGAGGCCCTTTGGAAGTACATTCAGGGACCACACGTAACCTTCATCATCAATTCAACCCTGATCCACATTGACCTAGTATAGTACAAGAGTTGACGTCTTCACGGTGTAGTTGTTGAACTCTGACACTGCAAAATGACGGTATAGCATCGGGGATGTAAGAAAACGTATTCAAGAGGCGTCTCGTTGGGTTTGAGTTTTTTTTGTTCATCTAGATCATATTGGTGCAATGACTCTCAACAAATGGTTATCAATCAACCCAAGGAGTACGTTCATTTTCAAATAATTGATGGCGCCCTAAACAATTTGTTTCGACCCCAAACCACCCTAATGATTACAAGTTAGAGTAGAAACAGGTCTACTTGAGAACAGAGAGACTATCATAAGTTAAAACCACGATCTGTCGATGCATATAACGGATGTTGGTGAGAATTGGACAAAATATAGTTGGACAGGTATAGCATGGGAGATCAAGGACCAGGTACAACGATGCCCGATAAACAAGCAAAAGCAGCTAAGGTAGCAGTAGTTACTTCTATGAACGATCCCCGAATAACTCCTGATATAGTTATAGTTGAAATTTCAGTTATTGTTTAAAGCATTTTACCTTTTTTTGTTTAATTTAAAGTTATTTAAATAGTTTATATCCCATGGTTATTCCACGATGGAATTTACCCCTTCCTTTGTAGTAGCTTTCCAAGAGACACGTATCATAAATAGCTCTCTAGAGAATATGAACCAACTCCTGATGAACAAAAGCTCGATATAACATACTACATAAACAATATGCTAATTCGTTTCATTGTGGCCAACGCAGACCGACGCAAAATGAAACAATCCAACGTCACGAAACGGTACGACTGCAAATATGCCCCTATGTACCCTGTCGCGGAAATCAAAAAAATAAAATTACGAATCTCTTTCTATAAATTAGAGAACATGAAGGATAAGAACCTGGGTATGTGGCATGTTGTCTACATAAAACAAGGGCAATATATTTAGTCTCAATATTAAATTTTTTTTCACAATTCACCTTAATATGTCATTAAGTATTCTTTGTTGTTCTCTTAATTGGCAGAGCACAAATAATTCACTATTAATTTTGATCGTGCACCGAGCGAAATTTGAAAATGCACAATGCATCTTCCCGTGGTGTAAATACGGTTGGCGGGACCACCTGATGCGCGTAACTACCGTGCCCGATCTCCATAGCGATGAACAATAAGGACCGCTACAGCCGGTCTTGTCGCAGCTGTCCTGAAAAATTGTCGAAAATTTTATTTTCTTACTGCTACTTTTTCCTTAAGAAAAATTACCTGTTAACATAAAAAAACATCTCACAGTGACAGTGACAAGATATGTCATGTGTTGACGTTATTAGTAATGCAATCTCCACCTAGCTAGTGAGCGGCTTACATCTCTATTTGTTAGGAGGTTTTTGCTATAAAAGGCGATACAGTAGGTCGACTATGCACTCATGATTCGAATTCGCGGTTCGAATTACATCGAGGTGATAGTTAACCCTAGTTTAATGAAGAGGCGTTATAAGTCTGAATGAACCTACTAGGACATTCACACCAGCACCTTTTTCAAATTAAAAAAGGCAGTTATCATTCTGTGCCTTTTTTAATATACCGTGATGGACTTTGAGAGACAGTTATCCGTTTTTGTCTCGAAAAGTAATATTTATTAGGAGAATAAAGAATAGGGAGCGAATGTAGAAGAATGAATGACAGTACGAAGGAGTATGGAAGACGCGTCTATTGATTGGGAGGGTATGTATGTTTTAGAATGATTGAGGTAAAACGTTCTCGAAATAGGTTTCATGCAGTAAACTTACAGATAGTAATATAAATTCGGTGAGGAAGAAACGCTGGTGTTCCCACTAAGAATAAGAAATGAGGAGAGAGAGTTAGAGATATGGTGTGGAAGTAGTTTATGTGTTCCCACTAGGAAAAAGGAATGGAAAAGAGTAGTATAACAAAACCTGAAATTATAAGAAAGATTAAAAGGAAAAAAATGCAACAATTCGAATTAGTGACGGGCCTGATCGGGGCGGCCAAAGGACAATTTTAAATTAACTCTATTGTTCCAGTTTTACTGCGCGCGCAGGTCGGATACGGAGGTCGATTCACAGACGATGATTTCAGAATAGACGAAAAATTATTGCACAATTTTTCTACCCTACCACAGGGAGAATTGTTACCGATGAAATTTCTGTCCAATCGTAACAATACAATTTCATCCACAGTTCAATGCAAATATAGTATATAAGTTATAGTTTTGTTTTTTTGGTTTGTTATTGGCTCTATTATTATTGTTAGTTTGTGAATTTATTTGAAAAAAAAAAAATTATTGTCATTTTTGTTTAACCTAGAATAAGATTTTGTACTAACCACTAACTCCGTTAAAATCAAACCCCTTAATTAGGCGTCGATAATTTGCGTATAAATAAACCTTGTAATTGGTAACAGTTGTGGGAAATATGGGGATTCTGCTTGATTTGCTCGAGGGCGGAAAAGAGGTCTTTCGTACCCACCCCGGAACGTCCAGACCAGGCGTTGGGGCTTAAGACAAGTTCCCCTCTGGAATAGTCATAACCCCTCAAGGCACCTATAATCCCGCAACCGTTACCAACTCGAAGCTACAAAATGTACCGGAAAAACCGCAACGGCAAAAGACGGCAAAATAGTCCGCACTAAACAAATGCGATCTGTTAAACGCCAAAGGTACTAACACTAAATTCGTTGCTGCATGACATTGATTGGAACCGCAGTGCAGTTGAGTCAGGTGCCAGTAATTTGGCCGCAGAACCACTGTTTCCGGGAAACGTTAGGGAGAGAGAGAGAGATAATGAGGACGAGAGAGAGAGAGAGAGAGAGAGAATAAGAGGAATTGGGAATCGAAGGGCTGCTGGGAAATGATAATTAGTGAGGAAGGTCAGTTGGGATGGAGTCCTAAAGCGAGTAAGATAGGCATTTTAAGTCCTAAGACAGTAAAGGTGAAAATTGGATAACACCCGTGAAGCTTCGACCCTGCAACAGTGTAGACCAGTTACGCAGAGTCCAGTCTATATAATCTCCTGATCAAAAATCGGCCCTTGATCCAGCGTTGGCCGCTACCAGTTTTCGGAAAGCAGTTCCAATTAAGCCGACACGCTACTGCATCGTGGTATTATCAAACCACTTACGTTCATCCCAGTCCACGTAGCACTATAGTGCGGTCTCCCAGAATCGCTCCTGGCACAGACGACGATACGCCGCTCCATTGCGAAAAAAACACGAGATTCGTTCCGAGGTCCACGATAGCACTCAGGTACGGTAACACTCCGGACGCGGGCTGCGGTTACCTACAATGCCACGCGCACCTTTTCTATACTCGCTGGAAGCACCGGCGCTACGCTGGCGTTGACGCTAAAGTCACCGCGTCGTTCACTAAGCAGCATCCACCGCAACGACGGCCCGCCAAACGGGCTCAGGTACGTTTAATTCCTCCTCTCTCCCACCCACGTGTCGAATCAACGAAGGGCCCCAACGTTTAGCATTAGGCGCCTAAAATTATGTTCAAAAATAAATTGTAAGATTGCATACTAGTTCTTTTCGTTCCCATAAGAGCCTTTTCTTTGTTGGATGATTTTATATTGGTTCGCTTTGATAGAAGGTTGGTTAAAAGAGCTGTAAGTACAGTGAGTCCTCCCGAGAACGGTAGCCGACCCTGAGATCGAAAAAAGGTGAGCTAGCCGCGTGGTGTTCTTCAAGAATACTTTCAAATTAATTACCAAAATTGTTTTTTCAAGAGATGCTCTGTATTATGTTGTATAATTTCTTTGAAGACATTGAACCGCCAAAGTTGGTGATTGCGAAATAATGTGATTTTGGCCGTGAAAAAACTGGTTTCGAACCTCTATTTCTGAATTTTTTGTATATGTAATGTCTTAATAGTCAAATAAACGTAAATACTTGGGAAAAAATGAAAAATTATTAGCGCGCATTTTTCTTATTTTGGAACACTTAACTTTATTTTGGACCGTAAACAAAGCATATTTTGGACCATCGATAATACTTTGTGCCATTGCTGCAAACATATTTTGAACAAATCTCGAAACAGATTTTGGATCATCTAAATAGCATAGCATAGCATAGCAAAAACAACCGCAATCTTCATGGGAGGCTGACACAGTGAATATAATAGCATAGTTCACTACACACCTGGCCATGTCCTTACGATCGCCAAAGGGAAGGAAATGTTAGTTGAATACCTGCTTAAGAAGATGCGGGAAACCCACGCAATCTCCATAGGCATTAGAGATGTTAGAATTGGTTAGTAGGGAAGGGAAATGGGATGTGGGTTTGGAGTGATTTATATAATATTCAACTATATGGATAATAAAAATTAATTATAAATTAGATTTATCTCACCAAATTGACTTGGCTGGTCTGGCTTCCGGAACCACCGTTATGGCACTTTTCCGAGCATTCCACTTAGAGGATACCGCAACAATAAAAAATGACACTAAATCTAAAAAATGACACCAACAGATTTTGGACCATCTAAATGTTCACATATCTTACTTTGTATGAGGAATTTGTACATGATTGACTAAGGAGTGCTTTTCTAGGAACAAAAAGTGAACTTTTTTTTAATGCAGGGTAGATACGCAAAGAGCTGTCAGAGTTGATCGGGAGCATGGCGATAATATGTTATCGTTTGGAAATAGCTAATATATGTTGGACATACCCAAAATAACAATTTCAATACATCTAATTGCTTTTTTCAATATCTCAATATCTTATGTATTTTATAAACATAATAACGATATTTGCATGATTGAAATATATACACTTTAGAAATAATAACTCTTCGATGTTGGTTACAACAATGGTACCTCCTCCTGATTTTGGACCAGTTCAGCTGAAATGTGAAAACACGATTAAAAATTTTCAATTCAATGCTTCCTATCAAACCATTTCACTCAGAATATAACAGGAGCTGCTTACTAACATGATAATTTCAGTGTTACATTAGCAATATTTCAATTTGTTATGAGCTTTAAATGGAGAAATATATAAATCATCGTCAGGTGGTCCAAAATATGGTACTGGTCCAAAATACCCTCGTTACCCTACTAAAAATAAACTGATATTGCCATTTTTCATCATTTTCCTTTTTTCTATGCGAAAAACAATATGCAGTCTCAACCCACTTAAGTTTTTCTGACAAGTAACGTTGTAAATGTTGAATTAAAATGAATCCCTTATTTTAGAAAAAAGCGATAAATGCGTGATGCTTTATTGTTGAAAAAGCCTCTGATATCAGTATAAATTAATGATATTTCAATGAAAGTAAATAAAACTAGTTAATGTTTATTTTATATCGAATTCAAGAAGTCTACAAAGTAGCCCCCAGCAAGCCCACAAAAAATATTTTTGAACGCTACATGAACAACTTTTTTATGTGTAAACCAATTCCGCTCATATTTGGCCTAAATAATACATACACCATGTCGATAAATCTATGCTGATATGATACAAATCCATCGATTATTAAAGGAGTTATAATTCGTCAAAATTGAAAAATTGATAAAAAGTGCGCAAAGACGGTATATTTCAACAAACAATGCGTTTTACTAATGAAATCGATTCGTAATAGGCCTACGAAAGTAATTTCGTAATTTTTAGGAAAAACTCATAACAAATATAAAAGCGTTCCATAGAACTACGAATGCTTCATCATATGTACGAAAAAATCGTATATTTTGCGAATGTTACATGTACGAAATATATTCGTAGCAGATTTACGAATATATTATTTCAGTGAAATAGCTTACATAGGGTGACCATATCAAGCCACTAAAAGCCCAGGACAGTCGAAAAAGGACATTTACCCGTTACCACACGCTCGAACCTTCCTGGCAAAACTCTCTTCAAGTTTTCGGCATTTATTAAAGATTCTGAAGGTCTGGAATACAGAGCTCTGACGGAATGTATTCCGCGAGAATTCAAATATCAAGCACACAGCAATTCTTCGGATCTATTCACATGTAAGGTAAAATATTTATTTTTTAATGCATTTAAAGCAATAATAAATCAAATATATTTCTTACGTATAGTTTAAGCACAACCAATCGACATCGAATGTTACTTATTCTTGGTTATCAGGTCATTTCATTTGTAGTAGGTGATCGAATCCGATTAAATTTATTTGAGAAGATCTGAAGAAAGTAAACAGAAAAACGTGACTGAACTAATATAGCGAACTATTTTAAATCTATATATCACACCATCAGACTTGAAAAATTGTAAAAATTTTTCGATTATTTTTTTTTTACATTTTAAATGTGTCTAACATAGTCGAAATAAAAAAGGAAAACAGTTTTTCGATTATGTGCGGTAAAAATCCGGACCGGTGAGAAAAATCATTAACTTTTCATGTATAGACAAAGCTTTCTAGTTATATTTTGCCATGTATTGTAACTTTCATAAATTACGCATACAAATGTAGCGAATGCTGTGGTCTTAATCATATATCTAAGCTATATACAAGAATCGAAAACAATTCTATATATGGATTTAGATGCGTTTTAGCAACGGTTTTTTGAGTGGCAGTATATCTTCTATCTTCTATAAATATATATATATATATATATATATATATATATATATATATATATATATATATATATATATATATATATATATATATATATATATATATATATATATATATATATATATATATATATATATATATATATATATATATATATATATATATATATATATATATATATATATATATATATATATTTATATATATATATATATATATATATATATATATATATATATATATGTATATATATATATAATCTTTTGGATCTATTGGATAGGTGAGAAAATTTTCCCCTGAAAAATGTCCTCAAATGTTTCAGCTAATGAGGTTAAGTAATCTTTTCACAGTAATTTATTTAAAATTTAACAATTTTGATCGATTTTTCGTTCACTTCGCGAAAATCTTAATAGTTAACATCACTATTTTAAAAATTCAAATTGTTGGTCTTGAAAAGTTGTATAATTTGTTCTTTGGCACGATACACTTATCTTGTCTTGTTTTCATGTGTTTGGGTTATTGAACTTGGATATTTTTATCTCATATTCACTAATACTAGCTCTTATTGAAAAAGTATGGCACTTATTGTACCTTTTCTTATTTTTATTCGAAAGCCAGGAAAATTTTGCAGAGAAAAATGCATTAATACCATTCAGTTAAGTGAATTTAGTATTCTTTTAGAAGTTAATTAATTTAAAGTTAGTGTTATTATTAGCATTTTCGTTATTTTCTTAAAATAGTAAATAATAAACCGCACCATTATCATCATGGAACTAATGCATCTCAGCAATTTCTACAATTCTTCCTATAACTCCATTCAATTATCTCTTTTAGTTTCGAAGCAAAATCATTTTTATCTTCTCGTTTCATATGCAAAAACAATGATTTCGAACCCACTGCATTTGTGATGAGGTCATGCTGTGTGAACTATTAAATTGGAGCAAAATGAAAAGAGATATAGACAAAGTGTCAAATAACAAGTTGTAGAGAATATTAAGGAGCACCAAATGAACAATAGTGACGATAAATTTAGTTGATTAATAATTAGATTAATTACAAAAATCACCAAAAAATGCAGATTTTGAGTTATTTTACTAGTGAAAAGTCATGTAGTACACTTAACTAAAAGATATCTGTACATACATCGAAAGGAAATTTTCTCAGCTTTCCAATGAAGCCCTGGCAATAGCGATATAAAGCATATTTTTTAGATTAGAGTCTTTTAAGAACTTGCAAGTCAATTACAGGAAAAGTTTAGAAGTGAAATTACAAGGAAATGAAAAGAGATAGGAATATGATGTTGAAGAACAAATTATGAATCGTCCTCAAACCCAACTTTTGGATAATAGATATTGCTATAATCATAATTCATTATTTTGAGAAAATTAACAAAAACCTCATCAAAAACACTAACGTTTAACTACTTTGCAACTAAAAGGTAATTAAAACTAATTATCTGAAAGACATGAGGACATTATTCAATAGAAAATTTCCTCACCTTTCCAATGGCACTAAAAGATTTAAAATACGAGGTATACTTTTTGAGTTACAGGTGTTGTAAGATAAACAAGTTTTTTATACAAAAAGTTCAATAACTCTGTAACGGTTGAGATTTGATGGTATGTGTAGAACGATTTTTTTCTCCAAATATGACAGTAAATCACCCCTCGAGAGATTTTTACTCATGAACCAAACACTCTGTATATACAGGGTATTTGGTTCATGGTTAAGAACCTCTCGGGAGGTGACAGACTCATATTTGGAGAAAAAAATTGTTCTACACATACCATCAAATCTCAACCGATACAGAGTTGTTAAACTTTTTGTGTAAAAAACTTATTTGTCTTAAAATACCTCTAACTTTAAAAGTATACTTTGTATTTTAAATCTTTTAGTTCCATTCGAAAGGTAAGAAAATTTCCTATTCAGTAGTGTTCCCATATCTTTTAGTTAATTAGTTTTAATTACCTTTTAGCTGTAAAGTAGTTAAAAGGTAATGTTTTTGAGGAGGTTTTTCTAATTTTCTCGAAATAATGAAGTATGATTATAGCAATATCCATTATCCAAAAGTTGGGTTTTAGGACGATTCATAATTTGTTATTGGACGACATATTTCTATGTCTTCTCATTTTTTTGTAATTTCATTACTATACTTTTCCTGTAACCGACTTGCAAGTGCTTAAAAGGCTCTAATCTGAAAAATATGCTTTATATTGTTATTTACAAGATTTCATTGGAAAGCTGAGAAAATGTCCTATCAGTGTATGTACAAATATCTTTTAGTTAAGTGTACTAAATGATTTTTTACCAACGAAATAACTCAAAATTTGGAGAGTTTTTTAATTATTGTAATTATTAATCAACAAAATTTATCGTTACTATTGTTCATTTGATGCCCCTTAATGTTCTCTATAACTTTTTATTTGACACTTTGTCTATATCTCTTTTCATTTTGTTGCTATTTAATAGTTAACACAGCATGACCTTATCACAAATGTAGTGGGTTCGAAATCGTTATTTTTGCATATGAAACGATGTGATAAAAACGATTTTGCGTCGAAACCAAAAGAGATAATTGAATAGAGTCAAAGAAAGAACTGTAGAACTTGCTGAGATGCATTATTTCCATGACATTAATGGTGATGTTTATTATTTACTATTTTAAGAAAATTAACGAAAATGCTAATAATAGCACTAACTTTAAACTAATTTACTTCTAAAAGAATACTAAATTCACTTAACTGAAAGGTGGTAATACATTTTTCTCTGTAAAATTTTCCTCGCTTTTGAATAAAAAGAAAAAAAGTACAATAAGTGCCATACTTTTTCAATTAGAGCTGGTATTAGTGAAAATAAGATATAAATAGCCAAGTTGAATAACCCAAACTCATAAAAATAAGAAAAGGTAAGTGTATCATGTCAAAAAACGAATTATGCAGCTCTTCAAGATTAACAATCTGGATTATTAAAATGATAAGGTTAAATATTAGGAATTTCCAGAAATGAACGAAAAAACGATTAAAATTGTTTAATTTTCACTAAATTACTTTGACTACTACTTAAACTCATTAGCTGAAACATGTGAGGGCATCACTCAACGCGAAATTTTCTCACCTTCCCAGTGGACCTAAAATATTTGAAATACAAAATATACTTTTTGAGTTAGAGGTATTTTAAGACAAATAAGTTTTTTACACATAAAGTTCAATAACTCTGTAACGGTTGAGATTTGATGGTATGTGTAGAACAATTTTTTCTCCAAATATGACAGTCTATCACCCCCCAGAGGTTCTTAGCCCTGAACCAAACACCCTGTATATATATATATATATATATATATATATATATATATATATATATATATATATATATATATATATATATATATATATATATATATATATATATATATATATATATATATATATATATATATATATATATATATATATATATATATATATATATATATATATATATATATATATATATATATATATATATATATATATATATATATATATATATATATATATATATATATATATATATATATATATATATATATATATATATATATATATATATATATATATATATATAAGTCAATGTTTGTATGTATATGATTTATGGACTCCCAAACGGCTTATCTGATTGCCAGATGGCGCTTCGGAACAAATTGTGTTTTCCTCCTATTTCGTTGAAAGCCGCAGCAATGCGCGATGGGTATTAGCTAGTTAATTCATTAATAGGCTTTGTAGTATGTACCTATTAGCAGAATCAAAGTAGGATAGGCCAAGCGGAAATGAATCACGTGAAATCAATGAATTGATCGAAAATTTGTTGCTAAGAAAGTTTTCGTCTTTGCGCAACGAAAGCACAGATTGCCATCATGCAGGTTACGCATGAAACCGCTAAACAAATAAGATATAGGGTAACGAGGATATTTTGGACCAGTACCATATTTTGGACCACCTGACGATGATTTATACATTTCTCCATTTAATTTCTCCAAATAACAAATTGAAATATTGCTAATGTAACACTGAAATTATCATGTTAGTAAGCAGCTCCCGTTATATTCTGAGTGAAATGGTTTAATAGGAAGCATTGAATTGAAAATTTTTAATCGTGTTTTCACATTTCAGCTGAACTGGTCCTAAATCAGGAGCAGGTGGCATCGTTGTAACCAACATCGAAGAGTTATTATTTCTGTATAGTGTATATATTTCAATCATGCAAATATCGTTATTATGTTTATATAAAATACATAAGATATTGAGATATTGAAAAAAGCAATTAGATGTATTGAAATTGTTATTTTGGGTATGTCCAAAATATATTAGCTATTTCCAAACGATAACATATTATCGCCATGCTCCCTATCAACTCTGACAGCTCTTTGCGTATCTACTCTGCATTAAAAAAAAGTTCGCTTTTTGTTCCTAGAAATCACTGCTTAGTCAATCATTTAAAAATTCCTCATACAAAGTAAGATATGTGAACATTTAGATGGTCTAAAATCTGTTGGTGTCATTTTTTATTGTTGCGGTATCCTCTAAGTGGAATGCTCGGAAAAGTACCATAACGGTGGTTCCGGAAGCCTGCACCTGTTACAGACCAGCCAAGTCAATTTGGTGAGATAAATTTAATTTATAATTAATTTTTGTTATCCATATAGTTGAATATTATATAAATCACTCAAAACCCACATCCCATTTCCCTTCCCTACTAACCAATTCTAACATCTCTAATGCCTGTGGAGATTGCGTGGGTTTCCCGCATCTTCTTAAGCAGGTATTCAACTAACATTTCCTTCCCTTTGGCGATCGTAAGGACATGGCCAGGTGTGTAGTGAACTATACTATTGTATTCAAAGATGTCACTGTGTCAGCCACCCATGATGATTGCGGTTTTTTTTCAATTCGTTTATTTGATAAGGCAGGTTTGCGTTAGCTTAAAGGTGCCAATTTTGTTTTGTTTTACATTTTAAATTACTTAAAACTAGGGGATTACATATTGATTTTTGAAATTAAACTAAGGCGCATTTATAGCTATACATATACACAAGGGGGTAATATAATTTTCGTAAGATTAGGGGGTCATTTAGTTTTATGGCAATATGGTTTGACATTTTTAGCAATGAGATTATTGGGGCAAATAATGTTTAACTAAGGGGGAAAATGTTTACGACTATCTTTAAAGTAGAAATAATTAGAGGGCGTGATTAAATTTTGTAAAGATTCGGATACATTAATTAGAGTTATTTTATGTGGTAGTAGAGTTGGGCATTTTCAACGAGATCATATACTATAATAGTTAAATCTAGAAAAGGCAAGAAGAGCTAAATGCTTCATGAAGATATTTGGGGGGGGGGGGGGAAGGGGTGTTACTTCTGTGTATAAGAGTCAGGGGAAGTAGGGTGGACAAACATGGCAGGGGGAGAACATTATTTCAGTTTCAGACTTCGGGATATCAACGGATGGATTACAGAATCAGGGTGGCCTTCATCAGGAAGAATCATGTACTGGGACGCCAGGTGGTCGTTCTCAAGATGGCAGGGGTTTCTCCAGACGATTTCGTAGTGCGACTCAGATGTTGATCGGCTACATTTCGAGTTGTGCGTGTGATGTTCGTGCTTTAGGTCCCCTGTTTGTTGGCTCATTCGACAGGGATGTTTTGTATCGCCTTGGAGTCGCATCAAACCATCGTGGGTGTATGGTACAGGTAGAAGAGAGCGTTTCTGAGAATGATAAGGAAAAAGGGGCAGTTAAAGTTGGATATTGATGGTTTTTATGAAGGTGTATATAAGGGACATATAGAGGACATCGCGGCTTGCCAACACATCTCGAACCGGGACGTTGGGTGGTCTTCCTCGGGCCCGGAGGGTGTCCATAAGCCGAGACCTAGCGGAACTGTACTCGGTGCACGCCCAGACTATGTACTCTATATCGTGATAACCGGCGCCACAAGCGCAGATACCACTCTCCACGAGCCCAATACGTCGGAGATGTGCATCCAGCGTGTAATGGTTCGCCATGAGTCGGGACATCACACGAATGAAGTCACGACCCACATCCATCCCCTTGAACCAAGGTTTCGTCGATACCTTAGGGACTATCGAATGTAGCCACCTTCCTAGCTCCCCATTGCTCCACGAGGTTTGCCAACTTTCGAGGGTTCTCTGATGAGTAATACTGATAAAATCGTGGAAGCAAATTGGTCTTTCAAAAACGTCACCTTCAATGGCACCCACCTTAGCTAAGGAGTCCGCCTTCTCATTGCCCGGAATGGAGCAATGAGAAGGGACCCACACCAAGGTAATCTGGAAAGATTTGTCAGATAAAGCACTCAGTAGCTCCCGTATTTTCCCCAAAAAATACGAGGAATGCTTTCCATGTTTCATCGAGCGAATAGCGTCAATAGAACTCAGACTATCCGAGACGATGAAGTAATGGTCTGCGGGTAATGTGTCAATGACTCCAAGGGTATACTGAATAGCAGCTAGTTCTGCGGCGTAAACTGAAGTAGGGTCACTGAGTTTGTAGGAGGCGGTGAACTTTTGGTTGAAAATACCGAAGCCAGTGGACCCTTCGAGGTTTGATCCGTCAGTATAAAACATCTTAGAACAGTCGACTTCTCGGAATTTATTATAAAAAATATTTAGAACCACTTGTGGGCGTATGTGGTCCGGAATTCCAATAATCTCATCTTTCATGGATGTGTCGAAGAAAACAGTAGATTCAGAAGTATTTATGAAATGCACACGGTTGGGATTGTAAGAAGAAGGATTAATATTTTGCGCCATGTAGTCAAAGTACAGGGACATAAAACGGGTCTGAGAATTGAGTTCAACAAGCCTTTCGAAATTTTCAATCACGACCGGGTTCAAGATATCGCATCGAATGAGCAATCGATATGAGAGTTCCCAAAATCGATTTTTCAGCGGGAGAACGCCCGACAGGACTTCGAGACTCATGGGTCGACTGCACGCACCCTAAGGCGATACGCAAACAACGATACTGAATTCTTTCGAGTTTGATGAAATGTATGTTCGCGGCGGATCGAAAGCAGAAGCATCCGTATTCCAGTACCGACAGTATCGTTGTTTGATACAACCTAATTAGGTCTCCTGGGTGGGCACCCCACCACGTTCCGGTTATTGTACGAAGAAAGTTGATCCTTTGTTGGCATTTCTGTTTCAGATACCGAATATGGCATCCCCAAGTACCTTTCGAGTCGAACCAGACCCCTAGATATTTTACTGTGAAGACCTGAGCTATAGTTTGACCCATTAATAGAAGCTGTAGTTGTGCTGTTTCACGCTTCCTAGAAAATACAACTAGCTCAGTTTTCTCCGTGGAGAATTCGATACCCAGCTTAATAGCCCATGCAGACAAATTGTCCAAGGTATTCTGTAATGGTCCTTGTAGATCGACAGCTTTGGGTCCCGTAACAGACACCACGCCATCGTCTGCAAGTTGTCTTAACGTGCAGGAATTGTCAAGACATTCATCAATGTCGTTGACATAGAAATTGTATAACAGGGGGCTTAGACATGAGCCCTGGGGAAGGCCCATGTAGCTAAATCGTGATGTCGATAAGTCACCATGCGAAAAATGCATGTGCTTTTCCGACAACAAGTTTAGTAAAAAGTTGTTTAAAGTCGCTGAAAGACCATGCTGGTGCAGCTTCTCTGAAAGAATGTTGATAGAAACTGAATCAAAAGCCCCCTTTATATCTAGGAACACTGATGCCATCTGCTCTTTACTGGCATAGGCCATTTGAATTTCGGTTGAGAGCAACGCAAGACAATCGTTCGTCCCTTTGCCTTTGCGAAAGCCAAATTGTGTATCTGACAGTAAGCCATTTGCTTCGATCCAATTGTCGAGGCGGGATAGGATCATTTTCTCGAACAACTTCCGGATACAAGATAGCATTGCGATCGGTCGATACGAATTGTGGTCGGAGGCTGGTTTTCCTGGTTTTTGGATGGCGATGACCTTCACTTGCCTCCAATCGTGTGGGACAATGTTAGCCTCAAGAAACTTATTAAATAAGTTCAACAAGCGTCTCTTGGCAGAGTCTGGCAGATTCTTCAACAAGTTGAATTTGATTCTGTCTGGCCCTAGAGATTTATTGTTACACGACAAGAGAGCAAGTGAGAACTCCACCACCGAAAAAGGTGTTTCGTTCGCGTTATCGTGACGGGACGCGGCGCGGTAGATCTTCTGTGCCGGGGCGGAATCCGGACAAACCTTCTTGGCGAAATCGAATATCCAACGGTTTGAATTTTCCACGCTCTCATTAGTACTGTTTCGATTTCGCATACGTCGGGCTGTTCTCCAAAGAGTGCTCATCGATGTTTCTCTCGTTAATCCGTCGACGAACCGGCGCCAATAACCGCGTTTTTTGGCTTTCATCAAACTCTTCATTCGCTTGTCTAACGTCGCGTACTGTCGAAAACTAGCGGGTAACCCGTCGTTCCGGAAGGTCTTAAACGCGGCGGCCTTCTCTGCGTACACGTCTGAGCACTCTTTATCCCACCAGGGATTGGGAGAACGTTTTTGTATGTTCGCGCCGGGTACTGGCCTAGTCTGAGCTTGATTCGCGCTGTCGAGAATCAAGCCAGCCAAAAAGCTGTACTCTTCCTCGTGAGGAAGTTCTTGAGTAGATTCGATGTTGTCGGATATCGCGGCAGCATAGCTCTTCCAATCGATATTTCGTGTGAGGTCATACGAAATATTGATTGTTTCCAATGGCCTTGAGCCGTTATTGATTGAGACTACGATCGGCAGATGGTCGCTACCGTGGGGATCAGGGATTACCTTCCACGCGCATTCTAACTTTAGCGAGGTCGAGCAAAGGGATAAATCGCCTGGGCGCGCTGGTGGGGGAGGAATCCGTGTCATTTCACCCGTGTTTAGAATTGTCATGTTGAAGTTGTCGCAAATATTGTGAATTAAAGAGGAACGGTTATCATCATAAAGGCAACCCCATTCCGTACCGTGAGAGTTAAAGTCGCCTAAAACTAGTCGCGGTGCAGGCAGGGATTCTATGATGTCATGTAGCCGGCGATGCCCAATCGCGGCGTTGGGGGGAATATATATGGAAGCTATGCAAAGATCTTTGCCATTGGTTGTTACTTGACAAGCGACAACTTCAATACCTGTTATCGAGGGAAGGTTAATTCTGTAGAAAGAATAGCGCTTTTTGATCCCCAAAAGCACTCCTCCATAGGGGGTGTCTCGATCCAGGCGAATAATATTAAAGTCGTGAAAGTTGAGATCTATGTCGGAAGTTAACCAAGTTTCAAATAATACAAATGCATCGCAACGCAAATTATTTATTAAAATTTTGAAGGAATCGATTTTCGGGATGATACTTCTGCAATTCCACTGTAGAACAGTGATCAAATCCGTGACCTCGTTCGATGAGTTAGCCATCGAAGGATACAATCGCTGAGAGGAGGGGCCATTTAGCAGTCAACTGCTTCAAAAATGTTCTTACTGTAGGGAGAAAAGCTAACATAAGACTTTTAATAGGATCAGTTATATTGAAAGTTTTTATTATCCAGTCCACAATGTCCGAGAGTTTGATAATTCCAGTGCCGCGATTATTCTCGAACTGAAACAGAGGAACACTTGGGATTTTTGATGGTCCGGGAAGTGTTGGGAACTCCTTCTCTGAGTTTAATCCTCCGAGACCAGGAGCTAATTGCTTCGGTTTGGTTGCAACACTTCCAATCGATATCACTTTCGGAGTCCCGTCAAGGGATACCTTCTGGCCTTTACAACGAACTTTAGGAGAGGAAATGTTCCTCCTCTTCCTATAACTTCTAGGCGCCCTAGTAGATGTTCCCTCTTGTGGGTCATCAGCCTCGCCCTCGTTAGGAGGCAAGTGAGCATAGATGTTTGTTGAGGTTGGTGGTGTAGCTTTCTTTAGCATTTCTGCGAAAGAACGTTCGGATCGTCCCGCAAGGGAACGTTTTAGTTTATCCCCGCGTAGTTTGTACGCGGGACATGCCGAGATATCATGCAGATTCTCTGCACAGTAAGGACACTTCTCAGCATTCTTACTGCACGAATCATCTAGATGATTCTCCCCGCATTTTCCACAGCGGGCCTTATTGCTACAATGGGTGGCTGTGTGACCCAATTGTTTACACTTTGTGCAATTCATGACCCGCGGCACAAACAGACGCACAGGCAGACGAACCTTGTGCAAGAGGACGTAATTTGGCAAAGCGGTACCAGCGAAGGTCAACCGATAAGAGTTTGATTGGGGTACGATTTTGAACCATCCCCCGCAACTACTACTGAGTGCAAACGCTTGCACTCGAGTATTTTCACTGGCTGAAGTATGCGGTCTCGAAAACGGCCAACCCCGTACTGCAGCAGATCCTCGCATGTCAAACTGTCATCGGTGACAACGCCTTCAGACTGTACTTTTACAGCTGGAATATACACGTGATAGTCCTTCGTAAAGTGCTCGCAGCAAGCAATATCGTTTGCCTGCTTTGAGTTAGTCAGCACGACCCTCAGCCTGTCTGAGCGGACCTTTTTTATTTCGGTCACAGCCGAGAACCGTTCCGTCAGGTCTTTTGAAATCTGTAATAGATTCAGCGATTTTGTTTTGGGCCGAAAGAAGACCACAAAGGGACCGGTCGAGAGCTCTGGATATTGTTTGGGTCGGGGGAGAGCCTTAGGAGTCGACTCGATCTCCATTTGGCCATCCGGGGAGGAAGCCATCGACACCGTCAACGCACGGGGTCAGCACCCGCGCAGACGGGAAAAAGCCGTAAATGTATCAAAAAGGTAGATTTCACTTATCTGTATACTCGTTTCCCACGACGCACCAGTCCAGCTTAAATAGCTGGTTATTGTTCAATCCTCGCTTTACGAACAAAGGGTTGAGGAATGTGGCCTAACGGTTAACACACGCACAAAAGAAAATAAAAGTCCAAACCTCGAATAGGCAGAGAATGGCAAAATAACCTTGAACGCGGATTACTGCACTGTTCTTTTTCCAACAGACCGAAAACAAAACACTTCTATCTCGATCCAGCGATGCGTAGAGACTGATGATTGCGGTTGTTTTTGCTATGCTATGCTATGCTATTTAGATGATCCAAAATTTGTTTCGAGATTTGTTCAAAATATGTTTGCAGCAATGGTACAAAGGGTTATCGATGGTTCAAAATATGCTTGCGGTCCAAAATAAGAAAAATGCGCGTTAATGATTTTTCATTTTTCCCAAGTATTTACGTTTATTTGACTATTTAGACACTACATATCCAAAAAATGATAAGGGTGACAATGATTTATATGAAAAAAAATCTCGCAACCTACAGGGTCGTTCCAAATCATGAAAAAATGACATTGTCCAAATTTGAGCGAAATCGGTTAACCCTAACCCCTTCCCCAAAGAGCTTGAAGTTTGTATGGGATTTTTGGCCAAAATGTATGGGGAAACACTCGCAGTTCACAAAATCGCCGCTAGAGGTCGCTATAATTATCCGAACACTGACCTAGGAAGGAGTTAAGCTTTTGAAGATATGCCGAACAAGTTAGTCGAAGACTGCAAGACAATCCGAGCACCCGTTGAATAGTTATTAACATTTAAAGTTGGATACTCCTGCTTCACATTCGAAAAGGGCGTACTCCACTTATTTCATATATGTGAACCACGTGTAAGGCAAAAACAAGATCAGGAAAACTCACATATCTCAGAAACGATAAGAGATAGACAATTTTGATGTTCTACAAAGTTGGAGAGTAATAGATGCATCAGTTTTCGCTTAAAATGTTCAGAATTTCCCCGCATGGTGGCGGTAGTGAGCCAAACCATTTGAAGGTACTACTCTTATCTGTACAAGGGTAAGAGATAGAGCAGTTTAATGTTCTACAGAGTTGTAGAGTTACTAAAAAACTTTCTTTTCACGTCTTGAAAATACAAAATTTACCCGCATGGTGGCGCCAGTGAGCAAAACTAATTTTAAGGTGATGCGCATATCAGAACATTGGTAAGAGCTAGTGCAATCTGATGTTCTACGAAGTTGTAGAGTACTAAAAAATTTTCTTGTCTCATTTGAAGAATACAAAATCAGCCGTCATGATGACGTCAGCGAGCAAAACTATTTTAAGGTAGTGAGCCTATCTGTACATTACACAGTGGACCAGAAAGTGAATTTTGCCGGAAGTTTTACTTTTCACTAAAATTAAATAATTTAGCCTTATAATATGTTTAGAAAAGTTGTTGTACATGGCAGAGCTCTTCTTTTCATTTAAGTACCCGCTAGAGTAGTTCTAGCAAGATCTGTCATAGAATTTTTCAACTGTTCGAAATAGAGCTTTACTGTCATATATCACTTTTCAACTTATATAACAACATGTCTTTTAAAACATGCTGAAGACATGAAAGCACTATTTTTTATACTTCTTATTCCACAAAAGATTCAAAAGTAAGCTTTAAGGTATTTCTTAAAAAACGGTTTTATTTATAGGGGAACCCGGGGCTTTTCACACCTATCTAAGGAATTCGTCTTTTTATCTAATTAAATGTGAAAAAATATCATTAATAGAAAAGTTTTGTGTTAAATCTTATAGTGAGTGCGAAACTATATCTTTTATACTGATTACTATGAGTCATCTAATCATATTACCAAGGGTCAAATTTATAAAGCAAGTTATTTATATTTAATTTTTTGTAAGCATGTTCTTTAGATAATTTTCATTATTTTTGAAAACGAAAATTTCTTACTAACACATCAAAACCCTAGCGCTATTATGGAAAAGATATTCTAATAATTTAATAAAACATTTCTTACTTACACATCAAAACTCTAGCGCTATTGTGAAAAAGATATACCAATAATTTAAAAAATTAATTTTTTGAAATCAATTTTGTGAAATGTAAAAATATATTGTCATCGCCAGTTTTGTTCTACTTCACTTCGAACCTTATATAAATGAAAAAGAATTATCTTTTGTGATACAACAGAATATTAATAAAATATCATTGAAACTATTCAAAATGACAATTGAAATATAAAATTAATAAAATGAATGAAATAAAATAAAATAAATAATATAAATAAAATAAATGAAATAAATAAAATAAACAAAATTAATAAAATAAATAAAATATAAAAAGTAAATAAAGTAAATAAAATGAAAAAATAATTGAAATGAATAAATCCCAATTAAGGAACCTTTTCACATGGGACTCGATGAGTTTTATTTTATCTTATTTATACATTTTATTCATTTTATTAAATTTATTAGTTTTTTAGATTATTCATTTCATTTATTTCATTTATCTTATTCAGCTCATTTATCTTATTCAACTTATTCATTCTATTCATTTTAATTCTAATTATTCTGCAATTGTCATTTTCAATAGTTTCAATAAATTTCAATAATCTGCCGTTGTAGCTAAACCAACTTCTGGAAATTTTGAAATAATAGTCATATTACGAAGTAAAACAGCTAAAAAGAATGGAATGTAAAAAAATTAAAGGGTTATGTACAGGACACGACCACGGTGACATTAAAAATGTAGCTTTTTTCAAGAGCGTGCAAATGAATTTTATCTATCACACATATCGACTCACGTTCTTGTTCACTCGCCTGCTTTCATATGTTACAATTTGCTATATACCCTCCCCATCAAAACATAATTTATTGAAGGTCTTTTAACGGTAATCTATTAATTAATCAAGTATCTCACTAGGTGATTGGCATTATTTGGCTGATCCATCTAGTAAAAATAGGCTGGTCTGTCCAGAAAATATATTCAAAAGAAAAGTTCCATATTAAGAGCTGTGATGAGGAAGCCCACGCCCGCCAACGGAAATGGAGAGATTCTCCATGAAATATGAAATTTCATTTTCCATTTAAATTTTCAATAATGTACTAATGAACTTAAGTAAACAATCTTAAGTTTAAGTATTTCTTGATCGATTAGTGGTGGAAAAAATGAAATTATTTGATAAATTACATTGTTATGCAACGTTCGCACTACCAGTTAAAATGGGTTTTATGCTATCTTGGTGACATTTTTCTTGTTGCTAATTATTAAAACGTGTAACGTAGTGTAAACATTGTATTATTAAACCAATTCTGCAGCGTTTTATGTTATATAGGTGCACAGATTTATTTTAAAATTTAAATTAGTATACCCAACCGTTCAATTTGTTGTATACTTTAAAACGCAATTAGAACTGTGTTTTAAATACATAGGGTAGGACAGATATTCTGACTGGATAAACTGGGAAAATAATTTTAAGTCCAGTAACGCTTAAGACATGGCTTGAATTTGAATCGAAAAAGAACACCCGCTTCAACTGCTGCTGGGACGGTAAGTTCTGTTTTAAAATTTTCCGTTGTGTGCAGTACGAAACAAAAGTGTTTGAAATTAGAAAACAAGAAGTTCTGCTGGGAATGTGATTGTTTCCGATGCAATTACACTCAGATTTTTCACGCAGGGGATATAGGCCGTGTAAATGAAAACCGCGTAAATTTAAAAAAACGAGTTAATGAAAACCGCGTAAATTTCAAAATCCGCGTAAAAAACCTGAGTGTACTCTCCTATATAAAATACTACGCTGCTGAACAGTGCAATAACTACAGAAGCACGTTGTCAGATGCCTTACTGATAAAAAACATATAACCGAAATATGAAACATGAAAACCAATAGGCTCTTTACCCTACGCAACTACAAAGCGCCGTAAACATGGATTAACAAGTTACAACGCACACGCATGCATAAAAATAAATATATTTTATTCAAACACAACACTCTTAAGCAGCACACACCGTATTGAATTAAATCCAAACCACCCCGCCCACCCACTTTGCAAATCATTCTGTGACACCGTGCTGGTACCCGAAAATCCGCACACGGCCACCGCTGCCGAAAATGCATAGCGTCTATCGCTTATTGTAGTGCCCAAACGCTGCAGCCATGATCTTACCCGTTCGACATAAGAACAAAAACTGATTCAAACGGGTACGCGTCACCTCTATTTATAAACTAACCGTATATGGTTTAGTCACTTAGGTGCGAGTGTGTGCAAATGCCAACGTTACCGAAAATCGATAGCGCTTATTGCATCGCCCGGAGACGATGTTGCTCGGATGGGATAAGAGCAACAACTGATTTAAACGGACATGCGTTGCTTCTATTTATGACTTTTCGTGTTTCATTGAGCAACTAAGCTGCCCTCTCTTGACGGCTGTGCTGTGTCTGAGAAATCTGCCTCACGAATGGTAATTTTCCCGTTTTTCGTGAACTTTTTAATTTTACCAATTTCCAAAAGTCTACTTTTATTGGGGAGATATTAAATTATTACCAATATTTCAGTTAGGTGTTTCTAAATCGGTTGGTGTATGAATGATTAAAATCCATCTAGTAATATCGGAGTTATAAGCGTGCAAACCTTACATAGTTTCGTTACATGGGAGATAGTGTAGATTTTAGAATGACACCTAGCCCCAGATAGTGGAGTAAGACATTTTTAATGTCAAAACGACCGGATGGATGTTTAGTGGATTTTCGGCTTCTATGGTCTATAAATAAGAACGGCTGTTGTATACTGCGCGGCGCTTCGACCACTGGTTTTGGCCTTTTTCAAGGGAAACTGTAATGTGTACTAATATGTATAATTTTGTATGTAACATCGTATTAGCTAACTCACTAAGTTTTTTAACGACATTCAATTAGCAAGGGACTGGAAAATGAAGCATATTTTTCAATATTAAGAGCCATAGTACTCAAGGGAGAGCAAGGGGTTGAAGGAAGAAAGTTTTAGAAAAGCGTGGAAAGGGTCATATGAGCAAGCTTAGAGTTTACCGGCAACCTAACCCTTTTCCTGCTACCACAGGAGTAGGATCTTTTGGTATTAGAAATGCGAATCACCTGAGTCTACGGCATCTCCGGGCGAGGACTTGTTACTTCATGCTGTCGGAACCGACAAAAACGACGAGGAAAAAAAATACTCACTATCTTATCGTTCTTCGTCAAAACATTGTATGTCAACGATGTGCGGGTCTAAAAATGTTTTCTACATAAACTTTAGCTCTGAGTAGATGGAAAATAGGTGTCATGCGGATATTGAGAAGCTTATAAAAAATTTTAAATCTAGTTCCTAAACTTACCAAAACGAATATTATGACAGATCCTCTTGTAGCTACACTTTATCGTGTTGGGCTCTCAGATTGTAACGCAATGTACGTTATATCAGCGGTACTGATTAGCGTTGGAGTCGATTTGAGTAAGATCGCATGTATTCACTTAGTTGCTGAACTATAAAACTTATGTTTCGCAGATGACTATATACTGAATCGTGAAACAATATGATTATCTCGCCAGAACTATTGGGAAGTAGCAACTGCAACCTTGAAAGAAGAATTTAATGTAGGGTTACTGCTCCCTAATTCATCTTAGCTCCTCTATTCATCCCACCCATTTGAACACATTAGTTAGAGCAGTATCTGCTATTTCTATTTAACGCATTAGCTCAAATGGTAGGATGAATAAGGGTATGTTGTACTCGACTTTTCGCTTCGCTCAAACGCGACCATTTTACATTTTCCAAGCAAAAATTTTAACTGCACTGCTTCTTATGAGCGAAGCAAAGATGATGATACCTATTTATGTGCATTCCAGTCACCCTACGTCGAGTTATCATCAAAATAGTGTGACATCATGACTAATGAGATGAATAAGGGCTCGTCTACCCTATCTGCTCCAATTATGGTTCACTGGGATGGGAAGTTACTGCAGGATTTGAAAACAACAAGGTGAAAATCTATGTAAATATTGAATTAGACTAATTTAGGTCATTTTAGTCATATGCTTTTAGTTAGTTTTGTCAATATTACTCAACTTCATTTCCACCATTTTTAAGTAGTTAGTTTGCTATTCTCGTAATTCTAATCTATTCTACTCTAAACTTTTTTTAATTTATTGATAAAAACACGCAGATTAGGGTGCACTACTTCTCGGTCATAGAAAAAATGTATCGAGCATTATCGCAACTCTCGGTGATGAGAAATTTGAGATCGTCAGTTTTGTCTGGAACCAAATAACGTACTACCAGCCGAGAGACGACTACAATGAACTGTTGACGCTTGTATTAGCATTCTTGGATGCAATTCACTGTTTTTAAACAACCAGGCGCCCAAAGCAGGGCAAGATGGATGTCTAAAGCCATATATTTTTTTTTTAATTTGGATGTTTCGGGGTCAATTCAAAATGAGCCAGAGGGAAAAAAGTTATATGCGTGAAATGTGTATTTTCATACTTACCTTACCGTTCAGGCCGTCTCCACTCCACTCGATGCATTGCTGCTTGTCGCCAGCCTCGCAGCCTTCGAATTGTCCGCAGGTCATCCTCTGCTCGCTGTGTGCCCCGTCTTCTTGTTCCTATAAGGTCGCCCTCAAGAAACATTTTCACCGGGTCATCGTCCGACATTCTTACGACATCCTATTTTTGCGGTATGCTCGATGGATGGTTCTTCCAGCAGCTGATGCAACTCATGGTTCATTCGCTTGCGCCACGTTCCGTCTTCCATCTGCACGCCATCATAGATGGTACGCAACACCTTTCGTTCGAAAACTCCAAGGGCGCGTTGGTCCTCCACGAGCATAGTCCAGGTCTCGTGGCGTAGAGGACCACCGGTCTAATCAGCGTCTTGTAGATAATCAACTTCGTGCTGCGGTGAATTTTGTTAGACCGGAGCGTCCTCCGGAGTCCGAAGTAGGCTCGATTTCCCGCCAAGATCCGTCTCTGAATTTCTCTGCTGGTATCATTGTCGGCGGTTACCAGTGAGCCCAAATACACGAATTCGTCGACCATCTCGATTTCGTTACCGTCAATCTGAACTCGAGATGGGAGGTTCACATTGTCGTCTCTGGAACCTCTTCCTCTCATGTATTTTGTCTTCGAAACGTTGATGACAAGTCCAATCCTGATGGCTTCAGCCGTCAGTCTGATATATGCTTCCGATATCGCCTCAAAGTTCCGTGCCATTATGTCAATGTCGTCGGCGAAGCCAAGAAGCTGGACGGACTTCCTGAAGTTCGTGCCACTCGTGTCTATCCCTGCTCTCCTTATTACACCTTCTAACGCAACGTTGAACAGCAGGCACGATAGACCATCACCTTGCCGTAACTCTCTTCGTGATTCAAAGGGACTCGAGAGTGTACCTGATACTCGAACAACGCACATCACCTGATCCATCGTCGCTTTGACAAATCGTGTTAGCTTGTCCGGAAAACCGTATGTGTATTTTCATACTACGGGCTTATGTCATGTCATGGTTTACAGCAACCGATGCTTTATCTGCTGCTAGAAACGATCTTCATCTGATGCAAAAATTATTGATTTACATGTCTGCCACCCCTGAAAAAGATGTTAATATTTACCTGATATCTGTCCGAGGTACAAGTTGGTATGGCAATTTGGATCCAGAAATTAGTACAGGCGAAAAAGTGCAGATGGTGAATGCGATGCGTGTCAGCTGTCTTCGCTCACGTTTTTAAAATTATTGAAAGTGTTAGACTTTGTTAGTAAAAACACTGAGTTTCTTTGAAATATCTGGCCTCTCAACCAATTTCTTGAATGAAGATCCGATACAATGGGAAACTTCAAGCAAGCTTCAGAAAGGACGAGAAGTATGGTATAATGTCGTAAACGACTCCACAGAACGGGGTATTGCGCTAATACAACGTTTTTGCGGAAAGAATACAAAAGATGAAGAGCAGCTTCAGTATCTGTTGCAAGTGGTGCAAGAGCACAGACAAAATTTCCCAAACAGTAACAAAAGTACATTAGATCGTAGGCAAAATAAATAAATACAGGAAATTTGGCAGCGAAATGCGCTTTTTTAATTTTTTAAATATTAAGTGATCCGAACTTTTGGTAGCTTGGGGTAGTATCAAATGAATGTTATGCCACTATCGACACTATGCGGTCTAACTCTAAATTTTATGAAACGAGACATGAAAGTCTGTTCAGTGCTCTTCAACTTCGTAGAACATCATATTGCACTACCTTTTACCAATGTCCAAATAGATGTACTACCTTAAAATAGTTTTGCTCGCTGACGCCATCATGAGGGCTGATTTTGCATTCTTCAAATGAGACAAGAAATTTTTTTTAGTACTCTACAACTTCGTAGAACATCAGATTGCACTAGCTCTTACCAATGTTCTGATATGCGCATCACCTTAAAATTAGTTTTGCTCACTGGCGCCACCATGCGGGTAAATTTTGTATTTTCAAGACGTGAAAAGAAAGTTTTTTAGTAACTCTACAACTCTGTAGAACATTAAACTGCTCTATCTCTTACCGTTGTACAGATAGGAGTAGTACCTTCAAATGGTTTGGCTCACTACCGCCACCATGCGGGGAAATTCTGAACATTTTAAGCGAAAACTGAAAGTGCATCTATTACTCTCCAACTTTGTAGAACATCAAAATTGTCTATCTCTTATCGTTTCTGAGATATGTGAGTTTTCCTGATCTTGTTCTTTCCTTACACGTGGTTCACATATATGAAATAAGTGGAGTACGCCCTTTTCGAATGTGAAGCAGGAGTATCCAACTTTAAATGTTAATAACTATTCAACGGGTGCTCGGATTGTCTTGCAGTCTTCGACTAACTTGTTCGGCATATCTTCAAAAGCTTAACTCCTTCCTAGGTCAGTGTTCGGATAATTATAGCCACCTCTAGCGGCGATTTTGTGAACTGCGAGTGTTTCCCCATACATTTTGGCCAAAAATCCCATACAAACTTCAAGCTCTTTGGGGAGAGGTTAGGGTTAACCGATTTCGCTCAAATTTGGACAGTGTCATTTTTTCATGATTTGGAACGACGCTAGGGGTGTAGATTAGTGACTTCAAAAATGGTCGTTTTATTGTCACCCTACCGTACATATTAGCCCTGTTAAATGATCCAAATTATGTAGCCAAACCGTATCTTTTCATATTTTTTTCTCATGACATCCAAAAGCGGTCCAAAATACCCCTGTTACCCTACCTACCTACACATTCGCCTCAAACATTGAACCCAAGCGAACGGTGCTCAGTTGTACAATGCTCGAATCAAACAGCTGGGTGTACTCACACACATGTCCTTACGCCAATTGACTTATTTGACGTCTAAGACACCAACAAAGTTTCAATGTGTTTACTGTAAAGGCATATATGTATACGCGACATTTACGACTTGCCATCTGATTTAACCTCATTTGGTAAAAATTCTATACGATATAACCTCAATCTCGCACTAACACAACTGCACATGGATTAGTCAATGTACGCACAAAGTTTACGCTGATGATGATGGCTAGAGCGAAAGAGACAACTAGTAACATGACGCTATGTTAACCGTGTTTGCACATGGAGCTCGGCCCTTCAAGCGATTTTGTGTACGAATTAATGCGTTCGAGATTGTACATAAAAGCGTGCTTGAAATGAGCACAATACAAAATAACGGACAAGCTCAGTGGCGTGTTGAACGGAACTGCGTAGTATACCTCCACAGCCAGGGTAACGGATTTTGCACTCAGCTACACCAGCTGTGAAAACACGCAGCGCAGTGATCTGCTCCGCCTGCCGTTTAACAGCCAACTGAGCTTGTCCGACCAAATCCGTTCTTTAAATAGTCGACGATGACGTAATTCATAGAAGCATTGCGCGCCAGATACATAAATCTGTCGTGTCAGACTTGGGATGGAAAGCGCTACCTTCTGTGTGCAAATGCGTGATATTTTGTCTGTTATACATTATTTAAATTTTTAATGCCGTGATATCAAAAATCTTTGGGTTTATCTATTGAGGAATTCCACGAAGGTCCGTCCGAAAATCTCCAAAATCGTGTCGGTCATCTTAGATTCCGATACAACTTTACAGGTTCAACCGGCATGGAAGACTAAACAGTTTCCACAGGCAATAAGATTATTTTGACTCAAGCGTAGTTTTTTTAAAGGGCGTAAACATTTCTACGTGCAATAATTTCATTTTTTTGTTCGAATACGCTATTTTATACAGTAAAACTATCTGAGAACGAGTTATAGGTAATGAATACTTCTGCACGAAAAAATATACACTGAAAAAAATGTTGTCATTTTTCACAAAAGCAAAAATTTATGATAAAAATTTAAATTACAAAAAACCCATTTTTTCTAATGTTTGATATTTTGTCAACGAAAACCTAAAGAGAAAGGAAAAATATTATGAATGTGGTTTCATGATGGAGAAATTATCAGCAAAAAAGTATTTCTAACAATAACTTTATACATGTTTTTAAATTTCATACTAATTGACATACAAAACTGTAATTTTATTACAGAATGTAATTCTAAGTATCATTTTAAATCAAAATGCATTTAACAAATATATTCCAAAATGCGACAGTTTTGGAGATGTTTGGAATTTTGCTCCAACAAAAACAATTAATTCATGTTATTATGTCCTTTTTAAAAGTTATTCACGTTACCCCAAGTTGTCAAAAGTCTAATGATTATCGTTTTAAAGACATAAAAGAAGATTTTTCAGTGTCTTAGGATCATGGAGAAGCTTTTAATAAAAAAGTTTTCCTAACAACAACTTTTGACAAATTTTTATAATTCATAATATTTGCAGTCAAAATTACAATTTTATTTTTGAATATGATTCTAAACGCCATTTTAAATCAAAATGATTCAACTATATAGTTTAATCATCAGATCCTATGGTTGAATCATATTTTGATTGTTTTTGTAAAGCTTTCAAACGGTTTACAATATCGCTTCAATGGGAAAGCTATAGGAAATGTTATGGGCCTTACGAAAAACTAACTGTTGTCGATAAAGAAACGCAAATAACTTCTGAAAAGGTCATAATAAAACAAAATAATTATGTTGTTAAAACAAAATTTAAAATATCGCGAGAACTACTACATTTCAGATTTTTTTTTGTCATGAGCATTTTGATTCAAAATGGCGTTTAGAATCATATTCCAAAGTAAAATTGAACTTTTAACAGCATAGTATGAATTATAAAAATTTGTCAAAAGTTGTTGTTAGGAAAACTTTTTTATTAAAAGCTTCTCCATGATCCAAATACACTGAAAAAGCTTCTTTTATGTCTTTAAAACGATAAACATTAGACTTTTGACAATTTATGATGGAGTAACGCGAATAACTTTTAAAAAGAACATAATTACATGAAATAATTGTTTTTTTTGGAGCAAAATTCTAAATATCTCGAAAACTATCGCATTTTGGAAGATATTTGTTAAATGCATTTTGATTTAAAATGATAAACGTCTACGCCCTTTTCAAAAATTGCTCTTGTATTAGAATATTGAAATTGCCAGAAAAAATCATGGGGATTAAACCGAACACAAATGTAAAGTTTCGTTCGAATCGACGATGGTCATATTTTGCGGTCGGCCGGTTTCTCATGGAATCCCTCTATTGGAATCTGTTCTTGGAAGTATTTCTGAGTGATATGTGCAAAAAATTTGAAAATCTATCGTGAGATGGCTGAATTATAAGCGTTTGAAACCTAACCACTTTTCGTTACATACCATTTTTGTTAAATTAGCGAAGTGCACCCCCATATCGAAAACCAAGACGTAGTCCTACGTCAAAAACTACAAAGTCCAAGAAACAACATAGCGAGAAACCCAACAGTTAACCCTTATACGGGAATTGATTGCTAATTTAACCGCAAAGTATTTTTTGTTGAACGTTATTCGTTTCAGGCAATTCTCATAGCAGTGTATCTGATATTTTTTTCTTACTTGACTCTATCCTCCAGCGTAGGAA
The DNA here is from genome assembly GCF_030247195.1 of Topomyia yanbarensis. Taxonomy (NCBI): domain Eukaryota; kingdom Metazoa; phylum Arthropoda; class Insecta; order Diptera; family Culicidae; genus Topomyia; species Topomyia yanbarensis. The sequence continues at coordinate 207,588,968 of NC_080671.1, read as the reverse complement.
GGCGATCTCGACCAATGACTTCATCGATTTCTCTTTGTACATTCTTTTGGGTTTCAGGCTGCCTGATAAGATATAGAAAGGCAAATCCAAGCGTTTTGGTAGTTGTTTCGGAGCCGGCAATAAACATATCAAGGCAAACGGCCAGAAGCTGATCTTGCGAGAAACTTTCCGGGTTCATGTCGTTCGATTGCAGAATTTTTAGGTATACATCCATTAAATCTCGTGGTTCGTCATTGATATTAAAAGTCTTTTTATGGTTTTCAACTTCGTCTCCAATGAACTTGTGCATTTGGTTATGAATTTCAATAAACTGTTTGTAGCCGGAAAATCTTGGAGCGAAGAACCGCATAAACGGGAAATGACTAAAAAGCGCACCCATCATATCAATATTCGCAAACAACTCATGTAGTAACGACTGTAGGTATTTTAAATCTTTATTGTCTTTGGTGTATCTAATTCCGGCCATCATCAACCATAGAGTATTCAAGATATACACCGAAAAAACACCTTGCATTTGTACAAGAGCACTGCCATTTCCCGCTTCGATCATGGCGCGAAAATCTTGATATATATTCGCAGTCTCATTTTGAATGATTTCCGCCATTCCTTTTCTAGCGAATCCAAATTCTTTTAGGTGCCGGACTATAAATCGCCGCTGCTCCTGCCAAAAGTCTTCATCGGTTAGTAGAATACCTCTTCGTAGACCCCACGTTCTTGTCTCGTAGAAGACGCCAGTTGGTCTGCCGTCCAAATCTTCATTGTTCATCATTTCGCGCAACGAATCGCCAGAAATCGCCATCACGATCTTGTCTTTGCCAATTTTGAAACCTATTGCTCCATTATGTCTATATCGCGAGGCTATCAAATTGATGGCTTTACACAACATACCGGTTTTCTGTCGACCGCTTGTTATCTCTAGTGCACTGCCAATGATCGGGTACCATTTTGGACCAGGCGGAAAGTTTTTCGGTTTACAGCAATCGAGATAAAGAAATATCAAAAACAATATAATGAAACAGGCGAGATAGTACCAAAACATTGATTGTAAATTTTGAACGTGTATCTGAAATTATAAAAAAAAAACAATTAATAAAGATAGGGTACTTTCTAGTGCGGATTACTATTCAATTTAACAAGTGAGAATATATCGGAGCGATAGCGTGTTATACACTTTAATTGTTTTGTATAATATATTCCAATTTATTTGATTATATAAATTCAATAAATTGAGTGTTTAGTCACAAGTGTTGAAAGTTCAACCTTATCAAATCAACTTTGGGACCATTCATAAATTATTTCAGGTAAAAATGGACCATTCTACCATGTCACAAATTGTCAAAAATTTTACGTCACAAATATTTTTGTCTACGACAAATGCCTGTGTATGTATGTGTGTTTTTTAAGAGCAGAAAAACCTTTCAAAGAGCCCTTCGCAGGAAAAAAAATGTGCAAAACCAGCAACTCAGGGAAAGGGGTTTAGGCTGCCACACGACCCGCAAAAACACTTGCTCTTGCCCAGAATCTGATTCCTCCCCGCCACTACCTTACGGCATTACTTCGGGAAGGTTATTTTTATGTGCATAGCACCCACTCTAATCCAACTACTTCCAGCAGGGTTGCAGTGCCACTCCATCGACATCCTCCATCCACACAGACTAACAATTTCTGCCTGGTAGTCGGAAGGTTAGCTGTGGGTCGAGCATTAGCTCTCTTCTCCTACGAAGACAATCTGGGCGACAATCTTCAGATTGTCTAATTTACCGAGCCCTTCGGCTCCCTTATGCCATTCAGCACAATAACTCGGCTACCTTGTGCCATTCAGCACCGCAACTCCCTTCTCGTACCATGCAGCACCACTTACTCATTGAGTTCCCGACTTGTTCTCGAACTACTCGGTTTTGTCAACCAACCAGGTGTCGAGGTCAGTTCGGCGATTCCGGTGAAGCAGCGCATCTGGTTCGTTGGTGCCCTGATGACTCGCGACTGGTGGTGTCTCGTCGCGGTCTACTCAGTCTAGTCCCCGGCGGTGAATCTAGCTTATGCCGACGAAGAGTTTCCCGGCGAAGGAACTTCGCCCGATACATATTCTTCTTTGGTTTTATTTCACTCGGTCAACTATTCGGGTGTCTAGGTCAGTCTAGTGATTCCGGTGGATCCTGGCGTCCGGTTCGATGTTGAAGAACCGAACCCTGTGCTGCGTTACCTGCTACTCAACTCATCCCCTGCGGTGGATCTACTCAGGTGGCAGAATTTCTCCCGAACCCGATTTGTTGTGTCATGTCGGTTTTCTTGTCGGCGGCGCTAATTTGTTGGTCCCTTCACCCCTTCTTCTGCAGCTCGGAGAGTATACTCGTCACTAGAGTTAAAAATAATCGAAGCTCTTTGTTGACGGCTGAAAATGAACCTGTTGCGACTTGCGGTGAATAGAAAAAAATATTCATTCAACTATCCATCTTATTCATTCAGTTGATTATCGTACAATATATTCATTACACTAATTATCTAGGAAAATGTTTTCAAATGTCGATAAAGCTTATGAAACAACAGTCATCATCGCTTATATTGTGCCAGGGCTTACTTTGATGCGTTTGATTCGTTGCTGCACGGTTGCTTCGTGTAATAATCGGAGCCGAATGAAAATCTGCATGGATGAATGGGCGGTTTGTTCGTTTGACCTTTTTTTCAGCTGCGTCACTGAATATTTAAAATGAATGCTGCTGAATATGATCAATTTTCATTCAATGAATTTGAATATTTTTAACTCTGCTCGTCACTACACTGCACAGTGGTCCAGATCGCTAATTTAGGAGGAATTTTTACTTTCTGACAAACCTGTATAATTTAGCCGTATCATGTCTTAGGATGAATTTGTGTACTTTAGAAGATGCTTCTTTTTATTGGAATAGTTATTAGGGTGGTTCTAATTTATCTAAAATACGAAAATAAACTTTTTACTGATGAAAGATAGAGCTCCACAGTCTTCCACAAAGTTGTAAAGTAACTTATTTTGAATAAATTTGTTGAACATATTAAAGCTCTATCTCTTTTAGTTTTTGTTATACAAGAAATTAAAAAAAAAAGATTAGGGTGTTCCTGAAAAAAACGTTTTTTTAGTATAACTTTCGTATCTTTTACTTTTTGTTAACACAACCTTTGAACAGCTTATTGAAAACTTCAAGCCGAGTATTTTTCTCCAAGACACCGAAGGTCTAACTTTTTTATTTAAAAAGTTATGGACACTTTTCGTTAAAAAAAATAGCCTATTTCAAGGCTCAATATCGCTGATGCGGGCACCTAAAATTGAATTCTGTTTCCACCACATGAAAGACCATACTTATTAGTATATTTGAGCAAAAATTGGCGAATACGATATTTTTTTAAAATTTGCAATTTAGATTTAAAGTTTGTAGTTTTGCAGGTTCAACGCATTAAAGCATTTACACACATATCGTTGTATTATGAAAAAAGCCACTTTCAAATATCATTCTCTCATCGCAGCAAGCTTTGCATAAGTGAAACGACTGTCAAAAAAGGTTTCTGATTTTATTCGTTTTAAATAAAACTAGTAAATATGGATATTAGTCGAAGAGAGTTGGCGAATTTGCTTATTGCTGGTAAAAAGACAGATGAACTGCTTAAGTTCATTACAAGTAGTAATCCAAATGTAAAATTGAGACTTGTTAATGTTCGAAAGAAATTTTATATTTTGTTAAAACAACCTTTGAACAGCTTTTAGAAAACTTCAATCCACGTTTTTTCATAACTCTGAAAGTCTAACTTTATACTTTCAAAAGTTATGGAAACTTTTCGCTCATAAATAGCCCTTTTTCAAATGTCATTATCTCTGATTGGGGCAAATAAAAGTAAGTTCGGATTGAACCATAGAAAAGAACATACTTTTAAGTATATTTGAGCAAAAATTGGAAAATATTATTTTTTTTAAGCATGTAATTTTAAATTTACTAACCAAAGTTTTAAATTTTATCGCATAGCGACATAAAAGAAATTGCCTAAAGCCTTTGTATTTCCTTTTCTGTTTTGCTTACATATCAACAATACAGAATGTGTTCATTAAAAATAATTTGGCTATGACAACAATTTATGATTTATATAAGGAGAATTTATTCAATGCCAATTAATTCAAAAGTAGATGCATTGCATTTTCAGGTATATCCAGCGAAATGTTGCTAGAACGTATGTGCTATTAACAATCATCAACAGCAAATTGGGAATTAACGCGGATGCTTACCGGAGTTACGCCGAAGATACACGATTGCTTTATGTACGCCTGTATGGTTGGTACGCTCTCTCACCAACCGTGCATAAACTCCTGGTCCATGGAGGAAGCATTATTCAACATAACATGCTGCCAGTAGGTATGTGCAGTGAAGAAGTTCAAGAAACCAGGAATAAAAGTATTCGCAGATTCCGAGAATTCCACGCACGCAAATTCGATCGACTCGTCAATCTTGATGACGTTTTCAAGAGACTTCTTGTTTCATCAGATCCTATAATTTCTCTTAAATGTAAACGTCGAATTCAACGAGCACCGCTGGATATACCTGAAAATGCAATGCATCTACTTTTGAATTAATTGGCATTGAATAAATTCTCCTTATATAAATCATAAATTGTTGTCATAGCCAAATTATTTTTAATGAACACATTCTGTATTGTTGATATGTAGGGGAATTATGGTTAAAACCGACACCTTAAGCTTAACACTTTTTCTAAGTTGCCACAAAACCAATAAAATTATAATTTTTATGCAGAATTCTTCTTCAGAAAATTCTTAACAAGACTTAATTTTTTCAGCACTTCAAAAAATTAATTTCATTAAAAAATATTGGTTGTAAAACTTGGAAAACAAAGTGACTTTTTGTAAGCACTGCGGGTAAAACCGACACCCCATAGGGGTAAGATCGACACCCCCTTTAATTTATTTTCTCTCCACTTTATTAAAATCTTTATCTTTATTAAACATGAGATATATGCTTGATTAATAAAGTGTGAGTATGTATGATGCAAATATGTGCTTTTTATTGCTTCATCATGTAGTGAGGGGAAGAAAGTTCGAAAGCGTAGTACTATAAATAAGAGTATTTTATGCTATAGGATTATTTATTGATATGAGTATTTCCAAATAATCCTTGCGCACATCATTGCAACCTCCAGTGTCATTTTATTTCATAAGAGAAGATTTTCAAGCGTTCTACGTTCTGCTAATTGGATTCATTCACTTGTAAGTGACACACACACTTCTTAGTAAAACTATCTTTTTCAGATTTGATTTTTCAGACTCTGATCATCAACGATCTATTGGAGTATACATAATATCATTGTCTCATTGTGATAAAATTCGTCTATGACAAACCAAGAGAACACTATAAATTCGGTTTGATGACCTTTTTGCAGAAATAGCAAAAGCTTCGTTAGGATCAGATAAGCAAAAATTCCAATTTTTGATTTTTAAAGAGACTTACAAGAAATAAACACAATAAAAGTATTTCTGTGTGTTTCTGCTAATACTATAGTGTTCTAATAGGCTAATTGAAGTGTCACAAAGATCCCCAGTATTTTGAAATGAATCGCAACTATACACAACCATCTTAACAGGGTGTCGGTTTTACCCTAACCATAGGGTGTCGGTTTTACCCCAACAGCGCACATTTTTTTATAAAAGCAATTAAAAATATTGAATTTTTCAAACTCGTCTTCAATGCACCTAGTTGATCATAGGACAGGCCGATAATAATAGGTACTGAAAAATGGGGTGATTTGAAAAGCTTTCGTTCGGTTAAAACCTTAAAATCTACCAACGAAATTTTACATCCAGACGAGTATGAACGCTGCTGTCGAATGTTTTGTTAATTTTTATGACATTCGGCGCACTAACGTAAATCCAATTTTTCTTCAAATGCTCTAAATAAACGTACTAATAATATTGTATCATTATGAAATGAATAAAAATTTGATTTCTAGGAAAAGTTGTGGGGTGTCGGTTTTACCCACAGTGTCGGTTTTTCCCACAATTCCCCTAAGCAAAACAGAAAAGGAAATACAAAGGCTTTAGGCAATTTCTTTTATGTCGCTATGCGATAAAATTTAAAACTTTGGTTAGTAAATTTAAAATTACATGCTTAAAAAAAATAATATTTTCCAATTTTTGCTCAAATATACTTAAAAGTATGTTCTTTTCTATGGTTCAATCCGAACTTACTTTTATTTGCCCCAATCAGAGATAATGACATTTGAAAAAGGGCTATTTATGAGCGAAAAGTTTCCATAACTTTTGAAAGTATAAAGTTAGACTTTCAGAGTTATGAAAAAACGTGGATTGAAGTTTTCTAAAAGCTGTTCAAAGGTTGTTTTAACAAAATATAAAATTTCTTTCGAACATTAACAAGTCTCAATTTTACATTTGGATTACTACTTGTAATGAACTTAAGCAGTTCATCTGTCTTTTTACCAGCAATAAGCAAATTCGCCAACTCTCTTCGACTAATATCCATATTTACTAGTTTTATTTAAAACGAATAAAATCAGAAACCTTTTTTGACAGTCGTTTCACTTATGCAAAGCTTGCTGCGATGAGAGAATGATATTTGAAAGTGGCTTTTTTCATAATACAACGATATGTGTGTAAATGCTTTAATGCGTTGAACCTGCAAAACTACAAACTTTAAATCTAAATTGCAAATTTTAAAAAAATATCGTATTCGCCAATTTTTGCTCAAATATACTAATAAGTATGGTCTTTCATGTGGTGGAAACAGAATTTAATTTTAGGTGCCCGCATCAGCGATATTGAGCCTTGAAATAGGCTATTTTTTTAACGAAAAGTGTCCATAACTTTTTAAAGAAAAAAGTTAGACCTTCGGTGTCTTGGAGAAAAATACTCGGCTTGAAGTTTTCAATAAGCTGTTCAAAGGTTGTGTTAACAAAAAGTAAAAGATACGAAAGTTATACTAAAAAAACGTTTTTTTCAGGAACACCCTAATCTTTTTTTTTAAATTTCTTGTATAACAAAAACTAAAAGAGATAGAGCTTTAATATGTTCAACAAATTTATTCAAAATAAGTTACTTTACAACTTTGTGGAAGACTGTGGAGCTCTATCTTTCATCAGTAAAAAGTTTATTTTCGTATTTTAGATAAATTAGAACCACTCTAATAACTATTCCAATAAAAAGAAGCATCTTCTAAAGTACACAAATTCATCCTAAGACATGATACGGCTAAATTATACAGGTTTGTCAGAAAGTAAAAATTCCTCCTAAATTAGCGATCTGGACCACTGTGCACTGTTTACAGTATCCCAAATATGCTCATCGTGGCACATCTTTCGACGATGTTGTCGACTGTCACGCCGAGCATACCTTTTCGAAATTCTTCGAATCTAGGGTATTCAATGACCACGTATTCCGCTGTCTCTTGCACGTTCACAAACTCTGGGTAAAGGGGTGACGAAGCATGTCCAAACCGATGCAGGTACTTCAGGAAGCATCCGTGCTCGGATGAGTCGGTTGGTCTACCTTCCTTTCTCTGCGTTGCTTCACTGTTGCTGCCGCTTTGCCAATCAGTCCGCTCGTACCTTGCATTTTATGTATACCTCCGCTGGTAGAATCCCGAGCCAATTCTCATGGGTTCAAACACCATGCAAACCCATAAAAATACCATGAACATGGACCGCGCCTAATTTTACAACCATCAAAACACCACGAAATGGTCTCAAAAACCCATAACTCGCGACACGAACAGGCATTAGGCAAAATGTGCTTGTCAATTTCGCTTTGAATTCAGCGCAGCAGCCCGGGCCGGAATTCCATACCTCAGTATTGAGGATGAGACACCCTTCTCGTGCTGCATCTTGCTTCTCCGATGTTCGGCTTGATCCTTGCCAATGCATTAGTTATCCATGCAATCTTCTCACATACATAGTCGAGATTATTATTATAATTAAATCGATCGTCGACCATCACGCCCAGGTGCTTCAGGGCACACATCGATAGAATTGAGTGACCACCGACGCAGATCATGACACGCTGAATTTTTTTCGGTTTACTGACCAGCATTACTTCCATCTTATGATGAGCCAGCTGCAACTTGACATATGCCATCTAAGTTTCCAGGCACCTATGGGCAGTAGGGTGGGGCATTGCATGAGCATGAGCATGATGACCGTGCAATTCGTAGTAGCTACTCCGTGATTGGCCAGAACAAGTAATGAACTTAAGCAGTTCATCTGTCTTTTTACCAGCAATAAGCAAATTCGCCAACTCTCTTCGACTAATATCCATATTTACTAGTTTTATTTAAAACGAATAAAATCAGAAACCTTTTTTGACAGTCGTTTCACTTATGCAAAGCTTGCTGCGATGAGAGAATGATATTTGAAAGTGGCTTTTTTCATAATACAACGATATGTGTGTAAATGCTTTAATGCGTTGAACCTGCAAAACTACAAACTTTAAATCTAAATTGCAAATTTTAAAAAAATATCGTATTCGCCAATTTTTGCTCAAATATACTAATAAGTATGGTCTTTCATGTGGTGGAAACAGAATTTAATTTTAGGTGCCCGCATCAGCGATATTGAGCCTTGAAATAGGCTATTTTTTTAACGAAAAGTGTCCATAACTTTTTAAAGAAAAAAGTTAGACCTTCGGTGTCTTGGAGAAAAATACTCGGCTTGAAGTTTTCAATAAGCTGTTCAAAGGTTGTGTTAACAAAAAGTAAAAGATACGAAAGTTATACTAAAAAAACGTTTTTTTCAGGAACACCCTAATCTTTTTTTTTAAATTTCTTGTATAACAAAAACTAAAAGAGATAGAGCTTTAATATGTTCAACAAATTTATTCAAAATAAGTTACTTTACAACTTTGTGGAAGACTGTGGAGCTCTATCTTTCATCAGTAAAAAGTTTATTTTCGTATTTTAGATAAATTAGAACCACTCTAATAACTATTCCAATAAAAAGAAGCATCTTCTAAAGTACACAAATTCATCCTAAGACATGATACGGCTAAATTATACAGGTTTGTCAGAAAGTAAAAATTCCTCCTAAATTAGCGATCTGGACCACTGTGCACTGTTTACAGTATCCCAAATATGCTCATCGTGGCACATCTTTCGACGATGTTGTCGACTGTCACGCCGAGCATACCTTTTCGAAATTCTTCGAATCTAGGGTATTCAATGACCACGTATTCCGCTGTCTCTTGCACGTTCACAAACTCTGGGTAAAGGGGTGACGAAGCATGTCCAAACCGATGCAGGTACTTCAGGAAGCATCCGTGCTCGGATGAGTCGGTTGGTCTACCTTCCTTTCTCTGCGTTGCTTCACTGTTGCTGCCGCTTTGCCAATCAGTCCGCTCGTACCTTGCATTTTATGTATACCTCCGCTGGTAGAATCCCGAGCCAATTCTCATGGGTTCAAACACCATGCAAACCCATAAAAATACCATGAACATGGACCGCGCCTAATTTTACAACCATCAAAACACCACGAAATGGTCTCAAAAACCCATAACTCGCGACACGAACAGGCATTAGGCAAAATGTGCTTGTCAATTTCGCTTTGAATTCAGCGCAGCAGCCCGGGCCGGAATTCCATACCTCAGTATTGAGGATGAGACACCCTTCTCGTGCTGCATCTTGCTTCTCCGATGTTCGGCTTGATCCTTGCCAATGCATTAGTTATCCATGCAATCTTCTCACATACATAGTCGAGATTATTATTATAATTAAATCGATCGTCGACCATCACGCCCAGGTGCTTCAGGGCACACATCGATAGAATTGAGTGACCACCGACGCAGATCATGACACGCTGAATTTTTTTCGGTTTACTGACCAGCATTACTTCCATCTTATGATGAGCCAGCTGCAACTTGACATATGCCATCTAAGTTTCCAGGCACCTATGGGCAGTAGGGTGGGGCATTGCATGAGCATGAGCATGATGACCGTGCAATTCGTAGTAGCTACTCCGTGATTGGCCAGAACAAGCGAAATTGCACATAGAATCAACGGATGGGGCCTGGAAGTAGGTATCCATCCTCAATGCGCACGTTTCGAGAGTTCTATACTTTGAAAGGTCAATAACGGCGCGGGCCACGTCCTTCGGGGAAGGAAGGGAAGGTTAGTGTAACAAATGTTGCTTTGGAGACCATGTATACCTTTGCATCTCCACGTTTGCCACGGGAAGGAGTTTTTATTAGTGGGATGGGGTAAAAAGTTACACAAATCTCCTTGATAAGTGATGCGATATATGTAACTCTAGAAAGTATTATCATGTGTTTTTTTGCTCTGGGCAACCGGCTGCTGAGAATTTATAACAGATTTATCATTTTTTTATTCAATTTGAAAATTCAAGGTTTATAAAGGATGCAACTTTAACTCCGGAGAGCCGACTATCGGGAGTGCTGCGTATGTTCAGTTGAATCAAACGGCATGTGAGTTTTAAATAGCTGTAAAATTTCTCTCTTTTATAAAAAAAAAAATATTTCAGCATTGTAACCTCCTAGTTTTAAGATATCCAAAATGTAAAAACAAAAGAATTTGGCACCGCCAAGCTAACGCATTTGTGCCTATCAAATAAACGAAATGAATAAAAAAAACGGCATGTGAAAAGATTTTATTTCGTATTTTTGTACACCGGCGAAACACGACATTCCAAGAACACTATAATACAGTGAAACGCGATTACCTTTACTGTCTCGAGACTTTCGTTGTAACAGATATACTAATACCTATGTACTTATTAATGGTGTATACACTCTGGTATTACCATAAGAAACGGTATGCATTTCATGCGGTATGCACAACAATGCCTTGGCTCCTCTCTCCACGAACGGTTGAATAAGCTGTCGACCCCCATGATACCATTATGCCAACTGAAATGCTTATTTTATACCACTCCGCACTTGAAACGAACGAAACACACAACCGACGATACGTGCGCTTGTCTCCATGTTAGTTACCAGAACAAGACTGGATACAAAAGAAACAAAAAGTAACCAATCCACTATCTCATAAGAACGATGCGCAAAAACAAAAAATACAAGAAAGGAAGAAGCGATTCTCGGCGTTGACGCTCTTCACGATAATTAATCAATATTACTATGATCATGATTGAGCATGGCCAACATGACTATCATAAACACAGTGCATATTCTACTCAAACGCATTTAAAAGCACTCAAGTCAATGGATACAACTAACATACTGAATATGACTCATAGGACCAAAACAAACCAAACACCAAACAAATAAAGATTGAAGAAAATCCAGAACAGGACGCAAGCAACACTGAGAGTCTCTCCCTGTTTACCCCCTCCTTCGATCACCACGACGTCACTATAACACTTTGCACCAACTTTCCAATACATATCGAAAGCCGATAGTTTTTACTAGATTATTGTGCAGAGTCGAGTATTAAATGTCGAAACGACCGAGTAGTGAACAGAAGAGAAAAACCCCAAAGAGAATCTCCCACCGCCCCCCACTGTAAATCCTCTCGAGTTTTCAGCTCGATTAGCATCACCCGTCGTATAAGCGCTTCCAGTGCCATCAAATCAACGAACATTCAGAACCACTACTCCAAAAATATTCATATGTAGACCAGTACCATCCCCGCAACAAAACAAAATCGGAAGCAACAGTTTCATAACAACCTTGTAAAAATAGGTGACTATGAATGCCGTTGAAAATAGCTTATCATCGCCAAACATTGTCTATTATTGTCAAAGTTACATATTTTGAGGAGTATTTGTAGAATTTCAAACGAGTTTCTGTAAAGTCGTCGTTTGCCTAAATATTGATCGTTTTCTTTGACTGCGAACAAATAAACAGTGTCCTAGCGGTTAAAAGCAAAATTCACTCCTCTCCCATCCCCACTGCTGGGCTAGCATTGTAAACGGACCAATAATGTTAATAATCTCATACAAACACATACAAGCGCATCCACACTTGTCTGGCACAAGCATAATATGAATGGGCGCACACAATATTATAGTAACATCCGCACACAGCAGAGAACTAGTTCTACCACGCACGGTACTCTTAAGTTCTCACTCGCCACAATTCCTGAAAACGCCACTACAAATGAGAACCATTCTCCGTTTACCCTCACTTTCATCAAACTCTCCCAAATCCCTCAGATGCACAACGAAAGATCACGATGTCGTGCAGCCAGACCTACCGATTTATCGGTAGTCCTACCGATTTATGGGTAGTCCTACCGATTTTGGTCTTCTCTACCGATTCACAGACGGCCAAGGAAAAACTACCGATATTGTCTTATCCCTACCGAAAACTACCGATTTTATGGATTTTGGACACATCCTGCATCAACATTCATTTTTGAGTTGGATTTACCAATAACTAACGATAAACTTTTAGTGACCTTACCGATATTAAGGAATTCTATCTGGCCACCCTGCCAGTAGCATATCATCAGAGAAGAGAAGGGCCACTCAAAATCAAAACTTCTCACAATTCTTTTTAAAATCACTAGCGGCACGTGGTGTCGAAGCCCTGCAAAATACACTGTTAATCAACACATTAGTTCAAAATTATACGACGTTACTGGTATAAAATATCTAGCAAATTCATCCCTGATAATCCGACAAGTGGTCAGAATATGTTCTACCAAATAAAAATTGTCATGCAATAATTAACCCATCTTTCAAACATTGACTGCGTTTTTGGGTTGCAAACGGATATTTTACTTTAAAAATTAACCTATCTTTTTCCATCGAAAAACGAAACCCTGTCAAAAAAAAATGCGGACGAATATGGTTAGGCGATTTAAAAAAGATGGGTGGGTAATGTCAGAGACATAACCGGAGTGAAGTAGAATACACTTTAGACCGGTAAATTCTGCTCTGGAATAAGCAATTTCTATGCGATTTTGTCGATTTTAACACATTCATAGTTTATTTGGAGTATTTTTGGAATTATCAAGTTGACAATTTGCAACATTCTTTGAAAATATTGTTGAACTTTTATGAATGAAGGCACGCAAACGAGCGTTTGACCGTCGTCCTACTACCAGCATCAGAGAAGTAGCAGATCAGCATTTTTCGCTACATGGCCTGTACCAAACAAACCGCTCGTAAGTTCACCGGAGGAAAGGCTCCCCGCAAGCAGTTGGCAACAGCCCCCTGGCAACCCTATACCATCATATGGAGTTTGACAGCGACCGACATATATGGGGCGTTATAGCTATAAAGCCCCAAACAAAGAATTATGTTCGGCACTATGCTCGATATTCAAGCATTCCACACGACGTTTTGCATCTTGTGGGATGATTTAATAATTTAATTTAATCGACATTTTGTAACTAAATACAGCTTCTAATCATTCGGTTCAAAATCAATGTTTTGCCTTTCATGGCAGCGATGCTGGCTGTACAGAGACGTCGTCCTTGACAGGGAGCTGGTTGGCAACGAAGGCCGTGTAAAAGTGCCCCAGTCACGGTTGGCGTTAAGAGCCTCATCGCTACCGAACAGAAACAGTCGCCCTGCGAAAAATTCACAGCTATCAGAAATCGAGCGGGCCTAAATTGTGACCCAAAATAAACCACAAACCAACAAGTTGTTTGCAGGACCAGCCAATTATAAAGTATTATTATTATAAATGAAATTTTCCATTGCCTTACAACCTCCCTCCCCCTTTCCTCCCGGCTTGAATAACTATCAATCTTGATGATGCTGTGCGGCGGGGGCACTAGTTTTTGTTATGGTGGAAAATTTAGGTTTGCGCGTTTTTCCCAAAAGTTTTTTAGCTGTGCTGTTTTCTAGGAAGTTGTAGTTGAATTCAAAATAAAATAGTTTATTTCTATTGTCAGAGATGGACCTTCCAACGAAAACTAGTTTGGCTCACTTGGAATCGAATTGTATGGACCAACCACTGCTTTCACAAAATCTGTTATTTTCAGTAATTGAACATTCTACATTTTTGTAAATTGAATCATTACACTAACCTGTCTACAAAACACACAAATAACTTTTTTATTTTGTGTCATTCTACTTGAAAGCGACGATATTGTTCACAAGTGGCTCACTTACCATCCAACGCTCTTGGCAAGCCACTTTCTGATGCTTGTAATAAAATTTCAATTCCATTCTTTGTCGATAAATTGATGGCCCTGAAAAGGGCCTGTTGTTTGGACAGTGTTCGGAATTTACTTGGAGCTGGTGTATATGGTAACAGTTTTGGTGCCATCTGAGACGGCGTGCTTGGCCAACTCTTCTGACAGCAGCAAACGGACGGCGGTTTGAATTTTGCGGGAGATGCTGCAAACGAACTGTTGCATGCTGATGCTGGAAACGAACTGATCGTGAACAACAGCATGCTGAGTTTTTATACCTGACTACAGCACAATGTAAGCTCGTCCTTTTTTGTGTTGTCCTCAATATGTGTTCTTCGTAGCTCCACCCCTTTGTTGCTCGACCACATATTTTTGATAAAGAACAAATTTGAAATTGTGTTTCCAATACGGAGGTTATCGAACACTCAGGGTAAAAAGAGTAATCTAATACGGCACCTTGGTAAAATGTTTGAGAATTGAAACCTTTTTTGCATGCGCCTAGTAAACACGAAACTGTAAACAAACACACAAATGATAACTTTTAATTTTGTGTCATTCTACGTGAAATCTACGATATTGTTCACAAGTATCTCACTTGCCATCGAACGCTCTTGGCAAGCTACTTTCGGATGCTTGTAATAACAAAATTTCAATTCGATTCTTTGTTGATAAATGGCCCGTACCAAACATACCGCTCGTAAGTCCACCGGAGGAAAGCCTCCCCGCAAGCAGTAAGCAACGAAGGCCGTGTAAAAGTGCCCCAGTCACGGTTGGCGTTAGGAAGCCTCATCACTACTGAACAGAAACTGTCACCCTGCGAGATATTCACAGCTATCAGCAATTGAGCAGGCCTAAATTGTGACCCAAAATAAACCACAAACCAACAAGTTCTTTTCAGGACCAGCCAATTATATTCCAGTAAGATATAAATGAAATTTTCGTTTTCCATTGCCTTACAACCTCTTTCCTCCCGGCTTGAATTACTGTCAATCTTGATGATGCTGTGCGGCGGGGCACAGGCAGTTTCCATTATAGTAGAAAATTTAGGTTTGCGCGTTTTTCCCAAAAGTTTTTTAGCTGTGCTGTTTTCAAGGAAGTTGTAGTTGAATTCAAAATAAAATAGTTTACTTCTATTGTCAGAGGTGGACCTTCCAACGAAAACTAGTCTGGCTCGCTTGGAATCGAATTGTATGGACCAACCACTGCTTTCACAAAATCCGTTATTTCAGTAATTGTACATTCTACAGAATTAGTCACAACTATTTCCAATCAGCGCAAAAATCGAAGGTTTTCATGCAATACAACAGAAGATTTTCACGTTTGAAAAAACAGGCAGCATTCTGGCCGAAAATTTTGAAACGGAGCACCTATATCGAAACGTTAGAAAACGTTCGATTTTTGTAAATTGAATCATTACACTAAACTGTCTGTAAATCACAAATAACTTTTGATTTTGTGCCATTCTCGTGAAAGCGACGGTATTGTTCACAAGTGGCTCACGTACCATCCAACGCTCTTGACAAGCTGATGCTTGTAATAACAAAACTTCAATTTCATTCTTTGTCGATAAATTGATGGCCCTGAAAAGGGCCTTTTCATTGGGCAGTGTTCGAAATTTGCTTGGTGCTGGTGTATATGGTAACAGTTTTGGTGCCATCGAAGACGGCGTGCTTGGCCAACTCTTCTGACAGCAGCAAACGGACGGCGGTTTGAATTTTGCGGGAGATGCTGCAAACGAACTGCTGTATGCTGATGCTGGAAACGAACTGAGCGTGAGCAACAGCATGCTGAGTTTTTATACCTGACTACAGCACAATGTAAGCTCGTCCTTTTTTGTGTTGTCCTCAATATGTGTTCGTCGTAGCTCCACCCCTTGGTTGGTCGACCACATATTTTTGATAAAGAACAAAATTGAAATTGTGTTTCCACTACGGAGATTATCGAACACTCAGGGTAAAGAGAGTAATGTAATACGGCACCTTGGTAAAATGTTTGAGAATTGAAACCTTTTTTGAATGCGCCTAGTAAAAATATTTTCCACTTCACTCCAGTTTGTTTCTGACCATATTTGCATTTTGCGTACTGAAATAAATCATAATTTAGGGTTTAACCCAAATTGCTCTCCAGGGAGAAACAGTCCATGAAACAGAAAATGCAAACTTATTCTTTGAAATGATTTTGGTGGCCCTGAAAAGGGCCTTTTTTATGATACAAGTCAGTTCTACCTTTCAACTTCCAAATCCATACAAAGTGCGTCCCTGCCGCTTCAGAGTATAGACGACATTCATTGCGGTTTTGCGCTTGGCGTGTTCAGTGTAGGTCACGGCATCTCGGATGACATTTTCCTGCACACCATCAGCATTCGTAGATTAAATCGGAGATGCATTTTACACCACCACGACGAGCCAGACGCCGAATGGCGGATTTTGTGATTCCCTGGATTTTATCACGAAGAACCTTGCGATGCCGCTTGATACGGGAACGCAAACATGATACCGCTCATTGTACCGTCCGGACGAACATGTTGCTCGTGTGGTAAGCGAGCACCTACTGACACAAAACAAGCTCGCGTGACCTGTATATATAATATTCCCGTATGTAATGAAACGCTTACATGCCCCTTTTTGACGGCTCTGCGTGGGATATGCTGGCAAATTGCGCATTTTCCTCGCTGTTTCCGAAGGATTTTCTAAAAATCCTAGTTTTGGTTTATTTATAGTAGTCGCATTAATTACGAAATTTAATACGAAATACGTGCACAAATTTCCGATCAGATAGTGCAAAAATATTGCGATTTCGTCCAGTAGAACGGAAGATATTCGCATTTCAAACCTGGGAAAATTTCTCAACTGAAATTTTTGAAACGGGACCCCATATTGAAACGTTAGAAGTATTCTACTTCAAAAGTTTGACGTTTGACTCAACTCGCCTGTGCTGATTGCCCCTAGGAACAAATGCAATTTCAATACCTAGACAAATTTTTTGGCGGCTGAAATGGACTTGGTTGTTTTTTGCCTTTTTCAAACATGGCGGTTCATGTTTGGCTTAAGTTTAAAATTGTTTTTTTAAACAATTGGCGCGTTCCCGCTTGTATTTTGTTTGTTTAGTGCACTTAATTTAGCCAACGAATGTTGAAAATTGTGGAATCATGTGTAAGTATAGTGGAACAAGATCTCTGAGTCTAAATGAAAGTCAGATTGTGGTAAGTTTTGGTGTGCAATACGAATTTCACCATCGATTCTTCCTATAGTCTGGTGGCGATTACCTAGTGTACCGATAAATTTGTGAATAGATAGTGAATCCGAAAATAATTATTATTTTTAATTTTCATATCAGGCAATTAAGGGCGATTAAATGGCGCGTTCCCTGGGCGATTTAGGGGCGATTTAAGGGCGGGTAGAGCGGCAAAAAATGACGGCGGCAAATCGCCCAAATGTTGCATATAAAATAGCCCCCTAATTGCCAGCAAATTGCTAGCAAATTGTAGGGCAATTAGCGCATCCGAGTTGGCAAATAGCCCCCCGTTAGCCAGCAACTTGCCCTTTTTGACTGGGAAGTTTTAATGTTGAAGTATGTAAGCATAAACATTTACGTTTAAATATCGAAACTTTTGACTGCACAGTTAATTCTTAGCGCACTGCCCAAGAAAGATTTTCAATGGATATCTTCCCAATGGTTATTGTGTGTCCTTTCTTTTGAGAACCACCAAGCAAGGACATTAAATTTAAACACAAACAGCATTTTGTTAGCCAGCCATTTTCCTTTTCCAGGATTCGATATAAGTTTTTTGGTCCTTATAAAAGTGGAGGAAATTAGTTTATAATTATTTTCAATCTTTAATATTGGAGGCTGCTTTGTATAAATTCCATGAGTACATTTTCAAGGATTTAATGTCGCATTTCAATTTTTACGAAATGTCACCAAGGTCTGTAAACCATGACAATCGTTCTGACTACTCACCAGTGCTGCCACAATTAAACCTGTACTGGGAGTTGAAAATTCTTCGTATTCTGACAACCAACACAATGACAAACAGAATCATTTTATATAATAATTTTTCATTTGAGATAGTGATATACTGAGTTGGTGCTGATGCTGATATTTGGCTGCGAAAAACCAAAAAAATCCTATTCGGAATCAGTTGTTTCATTTGCGATAAAATTTCGCCAGAAACCAATCAAAACTACGAAGTGTTCTACTAAAATTTCGAAAAATCTATAAAAGGTTGAAATATTTCCAAAAATCTGTGGAAATCGGTGAAATTTTCGGTGAAAATGTTAAAAATCTGTCTTCTGAATAAAAGAAGCTGTGACCAAAAATCAGGCAATCTATGAGACGTTTGTTTGACAACTCAGTGGAGGGTTTTGTAACAAGTTTGTTTTGCTTTACTCCTGCAAACACAAACATCTTTCATTAGTTCCGATTCGTTTGATGTTGGATCGAATCAATGGTTTTGTCGGACGTTGTGCCCAGCAAAGCGGAGTAACATCAGAAGAAACAATCAAGAAATAATCAGCTGATCCAACACGTCTCATGGATTACCTAATCTTTAAATAAATCTGTGGCATTAAAGAAAAATTTGTGAATGTGCAACCCTGGCTGGGGCTTGTATTGACATTTGGATGCGAGATGTGACAAACTTGTATGCAGCAAATCAAATGAAGCCTATGGGTGCTTACAGAGTGGCGACGAGAAGCTAAGCTGGGGCTAGGGCTGACATTAGAATGCGAAAAACCTGCTTGCTGCAAACCAAAGGGATGCTGTCAGAGTGAAAGCCGAGCGGATCTGCACCGGCTACCTGCTTTTACACTGACAGGTTCCATTTGATATGCTGCAAGCAGGTTTCTGGCATCTCGCATCCTACTGTCAGTACCACCCAAGTAACCCCAAAGGCATTATAACGTAGCCTAATATCTTCTTTAGATCCACATATAATGTTGTCTTGAAGAGCCGTGAAGCCTGATATTATGCTGGTATTATACCAGAAAAGGAGAAATATAGTGCTATTACTGTGCATAGATTGACAGCTCGTTTCTGCAGTACTAATGCTATTAGCATTAGCTTCAGTTGGCTGCCATTGTCCGCCATGGTTTTAAAATCATTTCTTATGTTTCCTTTCGGTGTGATGAGGAAAAGGGAAAAATTTTAAAATAAAATGTTCTGTTTAAATCCGTAATTGAATCTCTTCTAATGTATTGTAATGAATATCCTTAATGTGTTTTCGTTCTCACATGATATGAATGTTTCACGAAAATTACCTTTAGTATGTCTCGAACTGGTACCTTGCCTCGTCCTTCACGGTAAGTGCGCTGCATTTGCTCCCTAGACTATATTGCATATGTTCGATTGAAATGAAATATGCCCAATATAATCTTCAAGAAGAGTTGCATAACAAATAAACCCATAGCATTACAATAGCATTATATCGGCTTTTTATTTGCTCTATAATGACACTAAATGCACTTGTAAAGCTTATATGCTTTAAAGATCCTTGAAGCATGTACGCGTTATATCAGCTTTATATACGCATATAGAGCCAGTGATAATGCTATATGTCGGTTGCGCTATTATGCATTATTGATGCTAATATAGAGTATTATTGCATTGTTAATGCTGTGATGGAATTTCAATGCAACATTAGTGCAAATGTATAGCCAATATAGTGCAATGGCTTAATGCTTATGGTTACTTGGGCAGCACATACACAGTTTCTCGCCGCCACTCTGTAAGCGGCCTATCACAGTAAACGCAAGCAATCCGCGCAGATCCGCTCGGCTTTCATTAGGTTTGTTTCAATACACGGTTCTTGCTCCTAGTTGCTCCGTAGCAAACAGGAACAAAAAAACTTGCTAATTTTTAATTCGGTTTGCTACTAGAAGTAGAAAAGGAGAAGAAGTACTTCCAGTTTCTCCTGGTACTGTAACAAACCTATTTTGACATCAATCCTTTGACTTCCGATACGTTTTCTCCCTATAGTGCAAACATTTTTGAAGCAGTTGACTACTAAATGGCCCCTCCTTGCAGCGATCGTATCCTTCGATGGCTAAGTCATCGAACGAGGTCACCGATTCGATCACTGTTCTACAGTGGAACAGCAGAAGTATCCTCCCGAAAATCGATTCCTTTAAATTTTTACTAAATAGTTTAAAATGTGATGCTTTCGCATTATGTGAAACTTGGTTAACTTCCGATATAAATCTCAACTTCCACGACTTTAATATAATTCGTCTGGATCGAGAAAACCCCTATGGAGGAGTACTTTTGGGGATCAAAAAGTGCTATTCTTTCAACCGAATTAACCTCCCTTCGACACCAGGCATTGAAATTGTCGCTTGTCAAGTTTTAATCAAAGGTAAAGACCTTTGCATTGCTTCCATCTACATTCCTCCTAGAGCCTCGGTAGGGCACCGAACGCTTTGTAATATCACGGAATCCTTACCGGCACCGCGGCTAGTTCTGGGAGACTTTAACTCGCACGGTACGGTATGGGGCTGGCTTCATGATGATAATAGATCAACATTAATCCAAGATCTTTGCGATAATTTCAACATGACCACCTTAAACACGGGAGAAATGACGCGGATTCCTACACCACCAGCACGCGCAAGCGCGTTGGATTTATCTCTATGCTCGACTTCGCTACAGTTAGATTGCACGTGGAAGGTGATCCCTGATCCCCACGGTAGCGACCATTTGCCTATAGTGATTTCAATTGCTAACGGTTCAAGACCATCGGAAACAATTAATGTCTCGTATGACCTCACACGGAACATTGATTGGAAGAGTTACGCGACCGCGATATCCGTTAAAATCGAATCCACTCAAGAACTTCCTCCGGAGGAAGAGTACAGGTTTTTGGCTGGCTTGATTCTCGACAGTGCGAATCAAGCTCAGACTAAACCAGTACCCAGCGCGAATACCCATGGACGGTCTCCCACCCCGTGGTGGGATAAAGAGTGCTCAGAGCTGTACGCGGAAAAGTCCACTGCATATAAGGCCTTCCGGGAAGACGGGTTACCCGCTAGCTATCTACAGTATGCGTCGTTAGAAAGGCGAATGAAGAAAATGAAAGCCAAAAAACGTAGTTATTGGCGCCGATCGTCGACGGGTTAACGAGAGAAACAGCGATGAGCACTCTTTGGGGTACGGCTCGACGTATGCATAACCGTAATAGTACCAACGAGAACGTGGAATATTCAAACCGTTGGATATTTGCTTTCGCCAAGATCTGTCCGGACTCTGTCCCGGTACAGAAAACGTACCGCGCCGCGTCTCCTCACGATACCGCGAACGAAACGCCGTTTTCGATGGTGGAGTTCTCACTTGCTCTCTTATCATGCAACAATAACGCCCCAGGGTTAGACAGAATCAAATTCAACTTGCTGAAGAATCTACCTGACACTGCAAAAAGGCGCTTGTTGAATTTATTTAACAAGTTTCTTGAGGGTAACATTGTCCCTCATGACTGGAGGCAAGTGAAGGTCATCGCCATCCAAAAACCAGGAAAACCAGCCTCCGACCACAACTCATATCGGCCGATTGCAATGCTGTCCTGTATTCGGAAGTTGTTCGAGAAAATGATCTTGTTTCGCCTCGACAATTGGGTTGAAGCAAATGGCTTACTGTCAGATACACAATTTGGCTTCCGCAAAGGCAAAGGGACGAACGATTGCCTTGCGTTGCTTTCTACAGAAATCCAAATGGCCTATGCTAACAAAGAGCAGATGGCATCAGTCTTCTTGGATATTAAGGGGGCTTTTGACTCAGTTTCTATCAACATTCTGTCAGAGAAGCTGCACCAGCATGGTCTTTCGCCAATTTTAAATAACTTTTTGCTAAACCTGTTGTCTGAAAAGCACATGCACTTTTCGCATGGCGATTTAACAACATCGCGATTTAGCTACATGGGTCTTCCCCAGGGCTCATGTCTAAGTCCCCTGCTCTACAATTTCTACGTGAATGACATTGACGATTGTCTTGCCAATTCATGCACGCTAAGGCAACTTGCAGACGACGGCGTGGTCTCTGTTACAGGGCCCAAAGCTGCCGATTTGCAAGGACCATTACAAAATACCTTGGACAATTTGTCTGCTTGGGCTCTTCAGCTGGGTATTGAGTTCTCCACGGAGAAAACTGAGTTGGTTGTTTTTTCTAGGAAGCGTGAGCCGGCGCAACTCCAGCTTCTATTAATGGGTGCAACGATCAACCAGGTTTTCACATTTAAATATTTCGGGGTCTGGTTCGACTCTAAAGGTACCTGGGGATGTCACATTAGGTATCTGAAACAGAAATGCCAACAAAGGATCAATTTTCTCCGAACAATAACTGGAACATGGTGGGGTGCTCACCCAGGAGACCTGATCAGGTTGTACCAAACAACGATATTGTCGGTGATGGAGTACGGGTGTTTCTGTTTCCGCTCCGCTGCGAACATACACTTCATCAAACTGGAGAGAATCCAGTATCGTTGCTTGCGCATTGCCTTGGGTTGCATGCACTCGACCCATACGATGAGTCTCGAAGTGCTGGCGGGCGTTCTTCCGCTAAAAAATCGATTTTGGGAACTCTCATATCGATTGCTCATCCGATGCGACATTCTGAACCCGTTGGTAATTCAAAATTTCGAGAGGCTCGTCGAGCTTAATTCTCAAACCCGTTTTATGTCCTTGTACTTCGACTACATGGCACAGAGCATCAATCCTTCTTCGTACAATCCCAACCGTGTCCGTTTCCTAGATACTTCTGATTCTACTGTATTCTTCGACACATCCATGAAGGAAGAGATTCGTGGAATCCCGGGCCATATACGCCCGCAAGTGATCCCCAATATATATTATAATAAATTCCGAGAAGTCGACTGTGACAAAATGTTCTACACTGACGGATCAAATCTCGATGGGTCCACTGGCTTCGGTATCTTCAACAATACTATCACCGCTTCATTCAAGCTCAATGATCCCGCTTCAGTTTACGTCGCAGAGTTAGCTGCAATTCAGTACACCCTTGGGATCATCGACACTCTGCCCACAGATCACTACTTCATCATTTCGGACAGCCTCAGCTCCATCGAGGCCCTTCGTGCGATGAAGCCCAAAAAGCAATTCCCATATTTCCTGGGGAAGATACGGGAGTCCTTGTGTTCGTTATCTGAAAAATCTTATCAAATTACCTTTGTTTGGGTCCCCTCTCATTGCTCTATCCCGGGCAATGAAAAGGCCGACTCATTAGCAAAGGTGGGCGCATTAAATGGTGACATATACGAAAGACCAATCTGCTTCAACGAATTTTTTAGTATTTGTCGTCAGAAGACACTCAACAGTTGGCAAACCTCGTGGAGCAATGGTGAACTTGGACGATGGCAACATTCCATTATCCCAAAGGTATCAACGAAGCCTTGGTTCAGGGGGATGGATGTGGGTCGGGATTTTATTCGTGTAATGTCCCGACTTATGTCCAACCACTACACCTTGGATGCGCATCTGCGGCGTATTGGGCTTGCGGAGAGTAGTCTGTGCGCTTGTGACGAGGGCTATCACGACATCGATCACGTTGTCTGGGTATGCGCCGGGTACTTGGACGCCAGGTCTCAGTTAAAGGATTCCCTTCGGGCCCGAGGTAGACCACCCAATGTCCCAGTCCGAGATATGCTGGCAAATCGTGATTTCCCCTATATGTCCCTTATTTATACTTTCATAAAAACGATAAATATCCCAATTTAGCCCCTCTCTTTTTATTTCTCGTTTTAGAAGCTTTCTCTTGCCTTGTGGGACCGATCAGCTCCAGACTGCAACTATGTAACCGCCGTCGCACTTACCACTACGGAAACTGAAGCGAGAGCGACTCAAGGTCCGATGACTTTTGAAGGATTCCCCGCGGGTCCGAAGAATACCATCCGCCAATCCGACCTACTAGACTGAGGCGGTAATCTTTCGCTGATCTCCCGTTTGAGCGAAAGTTGCAAGTTTTGCTCTTCTCTCCCGGTCACCATCTACGCTTTCTCTCCCCTGTCCTTGATACAACTGCTTCTACAGCCCCCCTCTGAATATCTTGACCAAGCATAAGTCTCCGCTAAAAAAGTTCAAATTTGTATTCTGTATTCCTAGTTTTAAGATAGTTGTAATTTTACCTCTTTGTTAAAACTATTGTCCCCCATCTTGTAAATAGAATTGTATCCCTAGTCTTAAAACACCTGCGAATTTTCTCACAAATATTTGTTCCCCCTTTTGTGTACCAAACTATATTGTTAGTTTTAAGATAACTGTAAATATTTCCTAAAAATTATTACTATTGAATTCCTTGTTTTAAATTTTTTTCATAAAAAAAATCTTTCGCCCACTCTCTTGTATATAGAATCTTATTTCTAGTCTTAAGATAGCTGTAAAATTTTTCTTTTTTAAAAAAATATTTCAACATTGTAACCTCCTAGTTTTAAAATATACAAAATGTAAAAACAAAAGAATTTGGCACCGCCAAGCTAACGCATTTGTGCCTACCAAATAAACGAAATGAATAAAAAAAATCCTTTGATTTGCTGCAAGCAAGTTTCTCAAATCCCGCATCCTAATGTCAGTGCTAGCTCCAGCTCAGTTTCTCGCCATCACTCTATCAGCGGTCTAACTCAACATTTATAACCTGTTTACTGGTATGCATCCCACACGCAAACGAAAAACTACCTAAAATTGAGTTCTTTTGACTCAATCTCGGGGTATCGTGGAGGAAGGTAAAATTAGGTAAACCGTGTTGAAGGTAGTTTCCATTTAACCACGGCAAAAAATACAACTCATTGGTTTTGCCTTTCTCATATAGAAAGGTTATGCAATCACTCTGAAAAACGTCAACCTAATCCCGGCCCGGAGGGCCGAGTGTCATATCCCATTCGACTCAGTTCGTCGAGATCGGAAAAAGTCTGTATGTGTGTGTGTATGTATGTGTGTGTATGTGTGTGTATGTGTGTGTATGTGTGTGTATGTGTGTGTATGTATGTGTGTATGTGTGTGTGTATGTACGTGCGTGTCAAATGATGTCACTCATTTTTCTCAGAGATGGCTGGACCGATTTGCCCAAACTTAGTCTCAAATGAAAGGTGCAACCTTCCCATCGGCTGCTATTGAATTTTGGATCGATCGGAATTCTGGTTCCGGAATTACGGGTTTCAGAGTGCGGCCACACAGAAATTTCTCATATAAACTATAGGAAAAATTAAAAATAGAATTTTTATTTTTGATGCTAAATGTGTTCAAGGTGCATGAAACGTCGAGATTTGATGCAAACTGGAAAAAAAATTTGACGACGGTTCACTTTTTTGGATTTTGGCACATTTTTGCCTTTCTCATATAGAAAGGTCAACCTAATCCCGGCCAAATTTTTTTTTCGACTCGCATAAGGTTTCTGGATTTTAACAGGGGCGTAGTTGATGGTTTACGGAGAGGGGTTACACCCCCCCTCTACTGTTCACACCCCTCCTTTAAAAATCTCTTTAAATCACCCCTCAGACCACCACCCCATCCAGCCCTCATACCCCTCCCTTTCAACCCCATCATCTTTAAACCACCACTGTATCACAAAGCATACCAATTTAAGCTGGGGAGTCGTTCGTTCATGGGACACATAACATTGATCTAATGCTGATTAGGCTAATGGAGTATGATATTTTTTTGTTTCAAGTGTTTCACCGTCGTAACGTAGCTCATCAAGTTCGTGGCTGGCATGCCATTGTATATAAGTGCAAAGTGTACTAAGAATGTAATAGACATTTCCACAATTATGTTGAACATAAAAAGCCTCCGTGCCATAGTTTAGAGAAATGAGAAAGGCACAATTGCACCGCTAGGTGGATTAAAACAGGTTTTTTATACTCAAATTTAAGTTGAATTTACCTAATTTTAAGTATACTCCAAACAACTCAAAAGTACCTTCCTCAAGTCCACCTTGACTGAGTCGAATCTCTCGTTTTGTTTTTGACAACACTAATAAGTGCGAAAGCGACGCACAACTCAAAAGTAAGTTAAAAGAACTTATTCTCGAGGTTGTTTTATTTGACCCTGCAGTGTTAAATTATTTTACCTGTCGTGTTAAAAAAATAATCTGTACCAAACTGTACTTTTTTACAAAAATATGTTATCCGTATCGTACAGAATTTGTACCAAAAATACTCGAAAAATCTGTGCCTTTCTAGATAAATATGTACTTGTGGCATCGCTGCTACACACTTTTCAGATCTGCGTACCGAGAAGCTATTATTAATCAGTTACTCAGCAGCCAAGTTAAAGATTTTTTCTAAAATAAATTTAAAAATAGTTACTGTTAGAGAAAACAACTGCTGTTAAGACCGACGATGGCGAGATTGTATACGTTCATTGGGTCATTAAGCCATATGCTGTTTTCTTTTTTTTCCGATGCAGTTGACGTTTTATCGAACTTTTTTTTTATTCTTTTTTTTTGTTTGAAAAATTACAAATATTTTTTTTACAAAATTGAATTATCACGACAAAATCTTCCATTGGATCCCCTAATATGTACTAAGTGCTCTTGTGACCTTAAGTACTCACATTAGCTGTCACTGCATTGGATTGGAATTCAGAAAAAAAGTTTACTTCTTCAGCTTAATTATCACAAGTAATGTTCATGACAAATGGAAAAATCCACCACCCATGCGGAAGATCACGTTCCACTAGTTAGAAAGAGGGCTCTGCAATCATGTGCTGCTTAACAAAGGTTCCTTACGAGTTACTCTTCAATATGCAAAATTAATAAAAGCGGACCAGGTAATCAGAGAACATTCCGTTGAAACTGGATGATTCTCCGGACGCCCCGCAAAAATAACAGATGATGTCGTTTTAGAAAACGAGCGTTCAATGATTACATACAGCAATAAGCATAATCACAGAGAACAGACATATAAGCTAGAACAAACTTTCCCCAAAAACCTTTGTAAACATTTAAATGAAAATATGTTGAAAATCACCATCGCATACAGGTTCGCATGCGTGAATCACCATTGTATCCAAGTTTGCACACAAGTCCCGTATAGCGATTGCTGGGCCATCGAAGCGCCGACCAATGGCAAGTTGCTACCTGCTGTTGTCATTTCAAAACGACAGTTTTATTTCTTACACAAGTTGAAAACTTTACTTGTATGTCAGTTCTCAGTGGAATAATATCAATCAGAAAAGTAAAATCTATGATACGAAACGCAATAATACATTTTCTGTTATTTACTGTACGCTTTAGCGAAGCTCGACCTTACCGCCTGCAACGATTTATACGAGCCAGTCTCAAAAGTTATACAAGTTGAAACGTCATACGGGTGCACTCTCAAATCAAAGCAAGGAAAACCAGCAACAAATCCGATTCGCTTTTGTGAGAACTTTCGTAATTTTTTTGTTCGAAGTGGTACTTCTCTTCTCTGATATCATGCAAAAAGTTGGAGCAAACGAAAAAGCGACTGATTTAATACCATCCATAAATGACGTAGCATTATATGGGGGAGGGGGAAGTTTTGTGTTTTGTGATGATGTGTGACGACAGGGGGTAGGGGGTCATGTCATGCTACGTAGCTTTTTTAAAGGGGAATAGGGGTTGACCTGATGTCACGACAATCTTACCAGTTTCGTCTAACTAACATCGTTTTTGATTTTTTTAATTTTTTTACGGGGACAACGAGGGGGTGAGGGTTACCTTCAAGCTACGTAATTATCAGGGGGGTATATAGAATTTTGTGACGAAATGCTACGATGGGAGAGGGGGGTGTTAAAAATCACTCAACAAATGCTACGTCATTTATGGATCATCCCTAATGGAAGAGAAAGCGAATACATGCTTCTATTTGCAGGTCTCCAGGTATTATTAATTATTATACACCAAACCCTGACAAGACGAACCGACGCCATTTCATGTAAAAGGCTGCTTGCAAAATATACGAGACCGTGTTCTTCTGTTCATCACGTCGACCTGAATGCAATTAAGCCAAGGCATCCTACACCAACATGTATCAAACTAAATCAAATGAGTATGGGTGCGAACGCGTACGAACATCAGCACAAATCTGAATGGAAAACCAAGAAACAGCCGAAACACGAATGAAGGAGACGAAAAACTGTACAATCAAGAATCATTCTCTTTCACACCACATACAAGCAAGCGCTCTCTCATCCACGCATGTTCTCCACAGTATACTCGTTTTGAAAACAACTCATCACAATTCCAATCAGGGATGCCAGGTGCACTTATTTTTCTGTGTTTCACAGGTTTTCAATATGCTACACAAATTTCTAAAATTGCAGATTTCCACAGTTTGCTGTAATAATGCACAGACAAACACGGATTTCTCAATTTTTAACCTCACGATCAATTTTTGTCTCGTGTGGAAACTAAAATAAAGGTCGCCACCATGTTTTGAGACAAAATTGTACGTTCTCCCCAACACAGACCCGCACAGACTTTTACATAGGCTTCGCAAAGATTTCACAAAATATTACCTGGAATGTTTGTCTCAAACATCTTTAATAAACCTATCGAGGGGTGCCCCTTCTAAAACCCAGCCACCTTTAAATCACCAATTCAAGCTGAATGCTGTATGTGGTTGTAACACACAGACACCACATAATTAGTTGTACCACCGAAATGGTAAAATAATTCGTTCCAATCAGGCGGGTGTCACACGAATTTGAACTAACAGTACCATGTATTAGGAATCTACTGAAATCATTATTGGGAACCCTTTTAGATATGGATATGCAACCTTCTTTGGCCGATAAGTCATTGATTATTCAATGGCTTCTGAAAAAAATCCTCAACACAAATCACTTATCTTTTTCAACGAGCACGGAAAACCGCAAGCATAAAATTACAATATTGCAATTGTTGTTTTATGTCTTAGCTGTTTCAACTAAAAATTGTTATTACAACTGTTTTGTTGATTTTCGCATCACTGATTGGTTGAAAAAAATTGTTATTTTTGAAAGCTGTCAGTTTCCTGAAAATACAGACAGCAAAAAAGCAAACTAAAAATTGCATTGCCAATTTAGTTTAGTTGAAAAGGATATGTCGGTTTGCTGGCAATGTTTATTTTCCAAAAATGTTGAGCCTAATTAAAAGTGGTTGGTTTCGCTGATCAATAAGTCAGTTTTAAGGTTGCACAGAGAATGCGCAAAATTCGCAAACGAAAAAAGCAGTTTTTTTCCACACCGTATGTCAGATCTTCATAAAAATCAATCAGCAGTACTCTAACAACATTCTACATACGCTGATTGATTTTTATGAAGATCTGACATACGGTGTGGAAAAAAACTGCTTTTTTCGTTTGCGAATTTTCGGTCTTCTCTGTGCAACCTTAAAACCATGAAGTGCATTTTCAAACACTACTTTGAACGAGTGAATTTAGTGAGGTAAGCCTATATTTAAAATTTTTTTTAAGCATTTGTAATTAATTTGTCAGATAATACATTCTGTCATGCGACTGGTCCTCGAACGAAAAACCAGAAATATAAATATTAATCTGATAGGCAGTCCCATATGTATCTTGTATGTCCTTTTTCGGCGAAACAGTTCAAAAAGAGATTTGTTGAAATTTTATTACAACTCATCATGCTCTTATAAAGATCCACGAAGTTCAAACATACGAATATATCAACCGAAAATAATCTGGCCAGGTACTAAAAGTTAACGTTGGGTTACTGAATCGACATGAAAAATATATTAATATTATTCGATCGAGTCAAAACAAAGGTTTATTTATGAATGTGTGGTTTTAGTGTTTAATGATTGTATGTGTAATAATAAATTTTGTTGAAATTAAGGTTTTTATTAAACAAACAGCCATATTGGTGCTGAAGAGTCGTAAGTACATTTGTCCAGTGCTAAGAAGTAACACAAACAAGATTTAATATACAACATAATAACAAACCCAATTTTTGTTTCGAAATTTTTAGATTTTAGCTGAAAAATCTTGAAGTGAATACGATCTTCAATGATTCGCATGGTGCATTTCAATAAACGACTCTTGAAAAATATTTTTTATTTTATATCTAAGACACACGCGCCATAAAGTAGATGATGAATGACAACAACTAAAATCTAGTAATTTCTTTAGTTGTTAAATTTAAATCAAAAACTTACACGCTTCATATGAATTGCAAATTATTAATAATTAACAAATATACTTAATCAAGAGTGAGTAATTATACAAATTACCATATGTTCCGATTCGTTCAATTTATAAGCTTGTGTGCAGAGCTTAAAAAAATTGACATCGCGGCATGAATTTGTAAGAAAACGAAATTCAATTCATGCCCGCTGCGATGAATGAATTTTTTGGTTCGTTTCCATTGTCATTCGTTCTCCCGACGCAGCGCTTTCAGGTATGGACATGTTCGGTTTCAGAAGCAAAGTGAATTTTCTTTCTATGCTGGCTCTGATAGGGATTATTGATCAAAAGTGCACCAGATATAGATTACGCAGTTCACTTATGCTCGAAAATGTACAAGATGCTAACTTCTGCCTTCAACCTATCGACATAATAACAAATGAATGTTTTGGTTGGTGAATGAATTTATGTTTCCTCTGCACTCAAGCATTCGATTCTGCATGAAATTTCAGTCAGTTGGAAAGTGAATGAATGAGAGAGGCGTTGAATCTGAATGTCGGTTTCGGTAAATGCAAGCAGAAATAGGTAACTGATTTTGAAATTTCGTAACACTGCTTGTGTGTCTAAATTAGTGAAATGAAACCTAAACAATTTGCTGAAATTTTTTGAGACTTAGGCTTCAACACGTTGATACACGTGCTCTTCGGGACGTTTATTTTCTCTATAGAATGTACTGATTTCTTGCCCTTATTGTGCATCTGTAATGGTTGCTTTTATCAAGTGACATCACTACCGCAATGATACAGAAACGATGATACATTGTCTATTACAGTTCGACCACAATCTATTCTACAAGTTTCGTTGTTACTTTCGTACAGTACTGAATGTTTCATTGAACAATTTGCCTAGGAATCAGTATATTTGGCTTCAACGCAAGCTCCTGGACATGCGCATGTAGGGTGATGAGCCTATTTGCGCCATGTTTCTATTATCACCCTACCCATTTGAAGCCGTTGGTTAGAGCAGTGTCTGCCATCTTTGTTCAACGCATTGAGTCAAATGGTAGCGCAACAATAGGGGCACTCGATTCGAGTTTTCATTGTGCTCAAACACGAGAATTTTACTGTTTTCAACGCATTTGTGTTATTATATTGGTTCTTAACAACGAAGCAAAGCGGTTGATGTCAATTTTTACGCATTCTATTGATTGTAATGCAAGAAATTATCGAATTAGTGAGGCACCTTGCTTAGTATGGTGAAAATAGGCTCATCACCCTACATATATTGGCATAATCGAAACCATTGACTTGATTTGATCGTAAACATTATTCCAATCAGCCACATTCAATCATATCCTGATGGTTATGGAGTCTTATGACTGACCTCCAACATTCGGTTAGAGCAACAATCCTGCCAAGCAGATGTTTACATTATCGTATTCACAATGAGAGCAGCGATTGTATCTATACCTTTTAACATGTAGGTAAGATAAGGGACGTTTAGAATCGCATTTCTGCTGCAATCTAAATGTGATAATTCAAAAAGTCAGTCTACCTTGTCCCAAAACAGAACTGAACTCCTGACATGTGGATCAGTTACAGTTTTTTTGATAATACTCTTATTGTAGTGATGTTGCGACTGATGTAGCGGGTGGCAAGTTCCATAGGAATAGCCTGCATTTCCCACAACAAGAATAAAGACTTGAAACTTCGACAGAAAACTCTGTATGTTAATACTGTTAAGGCAGATGTCTTTCTCAACATATCATGGAGTGTCCGTCTGATTCAGCAGAAAATTCTCGCTGTCTATAGGAACTAGAGGCTGTTCGAACCTTCAACGGTATGTCGCATTTACCCTTTTCCTGAGGACTATCATGAGTGGTTTGTTACAAGCTCTCCTCTCATATATTTTAAACCGATCCGTAAGTTGTTCGCTGAGCTCAATTTAAGCAATTATGCAAACGAGTGAACATGCCCGAATAACGAAGTGTAGTTTATCTGTAATTGTATAAACCATTTATATAAGAATTGTAAATGACATATTGTTCTATTTATGTAATATATACTCATCGCACGGTATATTGAAATAAATAATTGTTCCGAATCGCGGCTTTTTCGAAAAGAGGGTTAATTTATTTTGGAAATGGTTCTAAATGGCCTATTTTATAACAAGCAATGAAAAAAAATCGGGGGGAAAGCTTTAAAGTAGTTTAAACTGGAAAAATAAGTTGTTCCCACTTACCTATCTAACAATGGCATTGCTCATGAGAAAGTGACGCTAAGGGTGAAGGCAGTGTGATGCGGCTTCGCCGCATAGTCGAGTCCAAGGATTCGAAGCGGCGCAAAGCCGCTGTGAAACCGACGGACGAGGTGGTTTTGATCTTGCTATCGAAGGGTGCAATCAAACCTGTAATCCACTCGTTTGCCCGGTATACTCAAACATAGGGGCTATCCCTAGTTTAAAAAGCGATGTGGCGTAGCCACATTAGGGATTAACAATAGGATAATAATAGGATAATAGGATAGTATTTATTTACAACAATAAAATGTTGTCAGTGCCGAATGTGGCTACGCCACATCGCTTCATTCAAGTGCTGTCCGACTTCGCTGCCGCTCAGTCGGACTTAAACTAGGGATAGCCCCTATGTTTGAGTATACCGGGCAAACGAGTGGATTACAGGTTTGATTACACCCTTCGGTAGCAAGATCAAAACCACCGGCTTTGTGCCGCTTCGAATCCTTGGACTCGACTATGCGGCAAAGCCGCATCACACTACCTTCACCCTTAACGTCACTTTCTCATGAGCAATGCCATTGTTAGTAAGGTAAGTGGGAACAACTTATTTTTCCAGTTTAAACTACTTTAAAGCTTTCCCCCCAAATTTTTTTCATCGCGTGTCATAAAATAGGCCATTTAGAACTATTTCCAAAAGAAATTAACCCTCTTTTCGAAAAAGCCGCGATTCGGAACAATTACCACGACGGACGTGGTGGTTTTGATCTTGCTACCGAAGGGTGCAATCAAACCTGTAATCCACTCGTTTGCCCGGTATACTCAAACATAGGGGCTATCCCTAGGGGCAGATCACTTGCGATGCATTTTTAAAAATCAGCGAAATTAAATGCATTTATTTCCATCAAAATAGAAATTCATAATGTATTTTGCGTTGCGTGCAATGTTTTTGCGTTGCGTGCAATGTTGTTTGCGTTGCGTGTAAGACGTCAAAACCCTACAGAAAAACTAGCCCTTCATTTAACCAAACGTCGAACAAAGTGGATCAGCGTAGGACGTTTGTTAAACAAACTTTTTTGCGAAACAGTGCAAAGCTGATGCAAAAATGGAAATTAAATGCATTTTTTCAATTTGATGCAAATTTGTTACACATTCTTAGAGTGATCTGCCCCTAGGGCTATCCCTAGTTTAAGTCCGACTGAGCGGCAGCGAAGTCGGACAGCACTTGAATGAAGCGATGTGGCGTAGCCACATTCGGCTCAAACAACATTTTATTTTTGTAAATAAATACTATCCTATTGTTACTAAATAAAAAATAATTAATGCCTAACGTGGCTACGCCATATCGCTTTTTGTCATGCTGTCCGACTTCGCTACCGCTTAGTCGGACTTAAACTACGGATAGCCCCTATGTTTGAGTACACCGGGCAAACGAGTGGATTACAGGTTTGATTGCACCCTTCGATAGCACGATCAAAACCACCTTGTCCGTCGGCTTCTCAGCGGCTTTGCGCCGCTTCGAATCCTTGGACTCGACTATGCGGCAAAGCCGCATCACACTGCCTTCACCCTTAAGGTTACTTTCTCATGAGCAATGCCATTGTTAGAAAGGTAAGTGGAAACAACTTATTTTTCCAGTTTAAACTACTTTAAAGCTTTCCCCCCGATTTTTTTTTCATTGCTTGTTATAAAATAGGCCATTTAGAACCATTTCCAAAAGAAATTAACCCTCTTTTCGAAAAAGCCGCGATTCGGAACAATTACCCTTTTTTGTGTAAGTACCTCTGGTTAGATCCAAAGAAACGTGAATATAAGATCATGAATAATGTTTGATGTGGAAGCCGCATTAGATTGTAGAATCGGACGAGGAGTACGTTCAGCCAGACGACTCATCTGAATTCAGTTCGATTCCGTTGCCAGGAGAAACAGGTGTGTCGATCATGTACGAAAACGGCATTCAATCGGATGCACCTCGGTTTTATCCAGTGTCCAGATATTTCGAAGAATTAATTGAGCAGAATTTCTTCAAGTAAGTTCTTAATAAAAGCAATCTTCAAACGAATATAGAATGTTAGAATGTTGTTTATCTTGCAGATCAAACTACAAGGGAAAAACGGATCATGCGATTTGTTCAACGAATGTATTTCGGATGCTGGATCAGTCTGACATTAGGAGGCCTTGAATACAACGACCTTAAGTAGCTCAATGCAAAGTTGG
This sequence comes from Topomyia yanbarensis, assembly GCF_030247195.1. Classification (NCBI taxonomy): domain Eukaryota; kingdom Metazoa; phylum Arthropoda; class Insecta; order Diptera; family Culicidae; genus Topomyia; species Topomyia yanbarensis. The sequence continues at coordinate 207,554,339 of NC_080671.1, read as the reverse complement.
TGAATGTCGACAAGTTGCACGTACTATAACTGACTAATCAATGTTTACTCCTGCTTTTGTTTTCACAGGAATGTAGGGTTCTGAAATTGTACGAACATAGGACTGTCGGTAAGGAAATCTAATTTAACAGCACTTATTGCGTCAGAAGTGTTATGTACATATCATATCTCAGTGCATGGCAGGATCTCCCACGGCAGTGGTCAATCAATCCTCCTGTTTTACACCAAAATCAACTTTCAAGTGAATTTGAAATGTCGTATGTGTATTTTTCTCATGTTAAAATGGCAATAATAAATATATAATTTAAAAGCAAAAAGTATTATATTTAACACACTTCCATCTTACAAACAACATAGGTTAAAGTACAAAGTGTGTTGTTTTTTCTTAATTTTTTGTCCATCAGGAATTCATTCAACTAAATACTTTCTCTGAACACTAAAAATAGTTTAGGAAAATATGAATTGAATTTCAATTGATATGTTCGATTTATTTTAGTTGTACGTCACACATGCCGTGTCCAGCATGGGATCCATGATAGCTGTCCGCATCTTTCAAGGCTACTTGTTCGCAGTCTACTTTTCTATTACTAAAAGAATTTATCTTGGTTTTGGATTATTTTAATGATATGTGCAATTTAATTTTTTTTTTGATGATATGTGCAATGTAATTCATTGATTAGAATATATGTATGCTTCGAGCAATAAACGAATTCAATTAAAAATTTGCTTTTTTATACTTAATACCCAGAAAATCCATATTATAATTAAGTTATTCATTATCTGTTACAGCTAATTGAAAAGCAAAATAATAAAACAATTGATTGAAACAACCAACTTGGTTATCATTTTCCACTCGCACCATTCTTGAAATCAACAACAACATTAGTTGTTACAACTGATTTGATGAGGTGAGTCGGATGGTGTGTATCTGTGCTAACTGACAGCATCATATTTTCAACCAAATATTCTAGTTGTTTCAGCCACTGTTTTGTTGACCCAAAAACAAAAATGACAAATTAGAAAAATCAACAATCGATTAGCTGTACCAAATTTTAACTAGTCGATTTCAGAAATACGACTAATAATTTAGTTGCTATGCGATCGTGAGCGTTTCCGTGGAGTTGTTGCACTCGTGTTCTCCACTTTAAGCCTTAAATACACCACTTAGAGCACACTTTCAAATGTTTCCTGATTAGGGTGGGGCATTGTTATATGGAAAGACGTAATCATAAGCACATCAATCGAGCACAGCCCTTTTTTTGTTCCATTTGGGGTCGATTGGTTTTGACCCGGCATAGCGTATTGCGTTTGAAATTTGTATGGAAATTAGTATAAGAAAACCTACTTTTTAGCATTTTCAATTTTACAGACTACAATTCTTCCTGCAGTATTCAATTAATTAGTTAGAATTATAGCCCAGGATGCGCTGAACAACTTTGCCGAAGGATACATGGTGTTTGAATGGCTCTAAAACTAGTTATAGTTGTTCAAAGTTAGATAGTTCGAACTCAATGCCAAAAAATGACTTTTCTTGCCAACACTGCCGGTGTACCAATGATATTCCATATAGCATACCAAAATAACATCATATATTTTAGATTTACCGCTTTGGTGTGTTTGGATGAATTCGACATAGATCTTTCGTTAGGACTTAAATCGCAAATGTAAACAAACTGCGTTTTCGCAATTATGACATTACGCGACAAAAATACTACAAGATTGAGGTGCACATTAGTTAACATGGTTTTTAGATCGATTTATAATTAAAAAAAACTAAACGGCGAAACAAGCATTTTCTTCGAGATTTCGATTTAGGCCCGTCTTCTCATATGGAATATAAAGGCTAAACGTACATTTTTAGACAGAACCGGGGCGTACGGGTAATATTCACAAAATTATTCTTTAAACGGCGGTTCTATTATATAAATGATAAGCAATATCTACTATGATCATGTCTACTCGATAGTTGTTGCACATAAACATTCGAATATTTCTATATTTTTATGAAATTTGAAGAAAAGATGCACGCGCCCTTTCATTTACATTGGGTTTCTATACACCCATTTGCTGAGCCCTATCAAAAAGTAAACTGTCAAGCTCGCCCATTTACTCAGCCCTACTTAGCAAGACAAAGTCAGTTTAGCCCATTTTTTGCATGGCCCACCACACACCCCTTTACCAAATAGCTCTCATTTGGAGCCACCTGGTCACGGTCACATACAGATCTCAGCTTGAGTACGCATGATATGCTATCAATATAATGATTGAATATCCTGTTAAGTTTACTATGATCAATTAGTTTCTTGGTGAGTATTTGTTTTTGTCTAGTTCCGTTTAATCTTATTGATGATATTACTTGCAGGTGATCGCTAACATCAGTAAAAATAGTATCATTTCGTAGGCCAGATGCATATTCTGATTTACATAAAAAATGATCAAGTATATTGTTACTAGATGGCCCAGTTGGGATGGTATTGGTGCAAATGAAACCATAGGATTCCAGAAGATTGCGGTAACGAGAAACAACATTGTTATTTGATAGATTCATAGGTACATTCATATCTCCAATAATGAAACATGGTTTGTTCTTTTTCGAGATTGACAGCCAGGATTCCAACAGATCATGGAACCTAGTAAAGTCAAATGAAGGTGGCCTGTATACACCTATGATGTCAGCATAGTATCCATCAGCATTAAGCTCAATATGAATAGTATGTAGTCCATTAATAACGTCATCTTTAATTATGTTTTGTCCTATTTTATCACTAACAAATATTGCTAACCCGCCATGAGAGGAGTCTCTACAAGAAAACGTGGCATTAAACCCAGGAATTTTGTATACAGTGGTATTTTCATTATTTATCCATGTTTCACTAATGACAATCAAATCAATAGTTACATCACATTGGGCCAAAAAGTATGTTATCGAATTTTTCCAAGTCATTCATTCCTCGTATATTCCATTGAACTATTCTCAAACATTTAACATTTTTTCATTGTAGCGTGAATTAAAGTCACTTATGTTATCGTGAAAAACATTCACTAAACCCTCCATTTCAAAATTCGTATAAACAACACAAAACATTACAAGTACATTTTTAATGAGACGCATTGACATTTCTCTTTCTCTTAGGAGAAGGAGATGTGATCGGCATGGAAGCATTCATGAAGTTGGTTACTAGTCGACTAAGGTCTTCTCTATTTCTGACAAGTTCCGGTTTTGCATCATCGTCCTTCTTGGCCAGGGCCGGCGAAAAGCTTGGGTAGTATGGGTAGTACTACCCATACCGCAAATAACCGAGTGGGTAATTACCCACTCGAAATTTTGAACCGTTTCAAAAAATTTAGATGCGCAGCGCTTGTATCTCGCACTACACACATTTGAAAACATCGATGTACGACAATTCCATTTACATAAACGAACGTGATCTAATGTGAATGTAATGTAAGCGTGTGCACTGCGAAAAGGGAAAAATCGTTACTAATGGACCCCTCACCCTATGCTTTCTACCCACTCGGGCGTAAAGTTTTTCACCGCCCCTGTTCTTGGCTAAGATTACTCTACCCCTGCCTGACCAGATGTATTTGATATTGAGAATCTCCTGTGTCTCCCTCAACTCTTTTAAAAGTTCAAGGGAAAGCGGCGTAAGTTTGTCACGAATCGATATATTGGTGGGCCTTCCGTTGAGCAACAGTGATTTATTAATCGACGTAGAGAGCAATTTCTTAACAAGATTTTTTTTGTTCAAGACTTCATCCTTCAGATCTGAGTTTTTAAAAACAATTCTGATTGGAGTTAATGAGCTAACGGATTTATTTGTTGTGAATATTCTGGCTGCTGATACAATAGAATCAGGAGTTAGAGACATACCAATGTTTGCAAATGTTCTTGATACGATGCCAGTTACATTCTCGTTAGGAAGCACAGGAATGCCAAATAACATCGCATTGTTACAAGTTGCCAGCTTATTTGTTTTATCAACGTTGAGTTCTAGTTTATTAACAATTCCATTGAGAGTAGCATTGGATTGTTTCAAGTTTAAGATTTCTTGTTTCAAATTTTCGTTTTCAGCCTTCAAGTCATTAAAATCTTGTACGATATCATCAAATTTCGAAGACAGAAATTCCTGAGAAACCTCTATTGCAGTTGTTATTTGTTTCACTTCCATTCTAACGCTATTCATTTCATGAGCCACGGCACTGGACACTGATTTTTTCAACTCATTTTCAAGTTTAGAAATCATTGATGAGTTATTATTTTTCATATCTATTATGCGTTGGTAAGTTTAAAACGTAGACAGTTGATTATATTTGTATATATGTGATAAGGAAATAAACACAACGAGAACACTATTATAGGTGTATTATTGTTGTCAAAACTTACGCGAGCGGTGTGCAAGAAATCAGCCAGATTTAAGGTACCGTCACTGCTATCCATTGGGAGAGTGGTGCGTACCATGCGCTTACAGCCTCTTTACCACTTAAAAACTATCGAAACATGCAAAACTAGCACACTATAATGCGATGAACGTCAGGCTCCCGTACACTACTCAAACGCCAAGCAGAAAATACACAATCATGCACTAGTTTCTACAGCCTGATTTCAAACTGCCTTTTTAAACAGAGCAACACATACTGCACACGATCTATTTGATGTATAGCCATACAGTTGGGGAACTCTATCAGCAAAACCGATAACACCACCGTTGCGAATCTAGATCACTATGATTTAATTGTGTGCTGAACGGTCGCATTAAAGCATTTACCGCTCTAGCCAAAGCCGTTCGTTCAACCAGAGCAGAGCAGAAGACATATGAACTATTGGCTGTATAGGTACATGAAAACTGACCGCCCTATCAAATATCACAACACACCAACAATCACACGGACCACGATATCACCGATGAGCACAACGACTGTAGATACTAGAGCACGTGATATCATCGCACTCAGGCAATTTTTCGCGCTATGAATACCATAAGAAACATAGGCATCACAGCGCACCAGCAGTAACATCAGAATATTTAGTACAAGATCCAGTACCACCACCACCACCACCATAAACAGCAACAAGGCTCGAAATGGCTAGATTTCTTGTAAAAACCACAATTTCGAAGGCTGATTTTATCACTTTGTAAGCACTATAATACGTGAACTCGTATGAATTACACAAGATACCGCATTTAATAAGATGATTCAATTTTTTTTTTGGAAAAAATAAACAAGAAAACACTTCAAAAAAAAAAATTAAGCGTAACAATAAAAAACCGCGTATCAACCATCAGCAACCGTGCTGCCAGTGACCGCGCCCTTCTGAAAATTATGTTCACGGTTTAGCCCTTTTGCAAATGGTGGTTCCTGAAGGGCGAAATCGCGACTGGAATGCAAATTGGGTGTAAGCATTTTTTTAGTTTCTACCCACTAAAAGCACATAGGAATTAAATTCTTTATTATACTAGCTAATACCCATCGTGCGTTGCTGCGATTTTCAACGAAATAGGAGGAAACCACAATTTGTTCCAAAGCGCCTTCTGGCGGGCAAATAATCTCTAACTAATAGCACACAAACACACCCCATAACAAATCCCTACTGTGTATAATTTTTTACGGAAATCGGTTAAGCCATTTGGGAGACCATAAATCATATACATACAAATTTTGACTTTTATATAGATAGATAGATAGATAGATAGATAGATAGATAGATAGATAGATAGATAGATAGCTAGATAGATAGATAGATAGATAGCTAGATAGCTAGATAGCTAGATAGCTAGATAGCTAGATAGCTAGATAGCTAGATAGCTAGATAGCTAGATAGCTAGATAGCTAGATAGCTAGATAGCTAGATAGCTAGATAGCTAGATAGCTAGATAGCTAGATAGCTAGATAGCTAGATAGCTAGATAGCTAGATAGCTAGATAGCTAGATAGCTAGATAGCTAGATAGCTAGATAGCTAGATAGCTAGATAGCTAGATAGCTAGATAGCTAGATAGCTAGATAGCTAGATAGCTAGATAGCTAGATAGCTAGATAGCTAGATAGCTAGATAGCTAGATAGCTAGATAGCTAGATAGCTAGATAGCTAGATAGCTAGATAGCTAGATAGCTAGATAGCTAGATAGCTAGATAGCTAGATAGCTAGATAGCTAGATAGCTAGATAGCTAGATAGCTAGATAGCTAGATAGCTAGATAGCTAGATAGCTAGATAGCTAGATAGCTAGATAGCTAGATAGCTAGATAGCTAGATAGCTAGATAGCTAGATAGCTAGATAGCTAGATAGCTAGATAGCTAGATAGCTAGATAGCTAGATAGCTAGATAGCTAGATAGCTAGATAGCTAGATAGCTAGATAGCTAGATAGCTAGATAGCTAGATAGCTAGATAGCTAGATAGCTAGATAGCTAGATAGCTAGATAGCTAGATAGCTAGATAGCTAGATAGCTAGATAGCTAGATAGCTAGATAGCTAGATAGCTAGATAGCTAGATAGCTAGATAGCTAGATAGCTAGATAGCTAGATAGCTAGATAGCTAGATAGCTAGATAGCTAGATAGCTAGATAGCTAGATAGCTAGATAGCTAGATAGCTAGATAGCTAGATAGCTAGATAGCTAGATAGCTAGATAGCTAGATAGCTAGATAGCTAGATAGCTAGATAGCTAGATAGCTAGATAGCTAGATAGCTAGATAGCTAGATAGCTAGATAGCTAGATAGCTAGATAGCTAGATAGCTAGATAGCTAGATAGCTAGATAGCTAGATAGCTAGATAGCTAGATAGCTAGATAGCTAGATAGCTAGATAGCTAGATAGCTAGATAGCTAGATAGCTAGATAGCTAGATAGCTAGATAGCTAGATAGCTAGATAGCTAGATAGCTAGATAGCTAGATAGCTAGATAGCTAGATAGCTAGATAGCTAGATAGCTAGATAGCTAGATAGCTAGATAGCTAGATAGCTAGATAGCTAGATAGCTAGATAGCTAGATAGCTAGATAGCTAGATAGCTAGATAGCTAGATAGCTAGATAGCTAGATAGCTAGATAGCTAGATAGCTAGATAGCTAGATAGCTAGATAGCTAGATAGCTAGATAGCTAGATAGCTAGATAGCTAGATAGCTAGATAGCTAGATAGCTAGATAGCTAGATAGCTAGATAGCTAGATAGCTAGATAGCTAGATAGCTAGATAGCTAGATAGCTAGATAGCTAGATAGCTAGATAGCTAGATAGCTAGATAGCTAGATAGCTAGATAGCTAGATAGCTAGATAGCTAGATAGCTAGATAGCTAGATAGCTAGATAGCTAGATAGCTAGATAGCTAGATAGCTAGATAGCTAGATAGCTAGATAGCTAGATAGCTAGATAGCTAGATAGCTAGATAGCTAGATAGCTAGATAGCTAGATAGCTAGATAGCTAGATAGCTAGATAGCTAGATAGCTAGATAGCTAGATAGCTAGATAGCTAGATAGCTAGATAGCTAGATAGCTAGATAGCTAGATAGCTAGATAGCTAGATAGCTAGATAGCTAGATAGCTAGATAGCTAGATAGCTAGATAGCTAGATAGCTAGATAGCTAGATAGCTAGATAGCTAGATAGCTAGATAGCTAGATAGCTAGATAGCTAGATAGCTAGATAGCTAGATAGCTAGATAGCTAGATAGCTAGATAGCTAGATAGCTAGATAGCTAGATAGCTAGATAGCTAGATAGCTAGATAGCTAGATAGCTAGATAGCTAGATAGCTAGATAGCTAGATAGCTAGATAGCTAGATAGCTAGATAGCTAGATAGCTAGATAGCTAGATAGCTAGATAGCTAGATAGCTAGATAGCTAGATAGCTAGATAGCTAGATAGCTAGATAGCTAGATAGCTAGATAGCTAGATAGCTAGATAGCTAGATAGCTAGATAGCTAGATAGCTAGATAGCTAGATAGCTAGATAGCTAGATAGCTAGATAGCTAGATAGCTAGATAGCTAGATAGCTAGATAGCTAGATAGCTAGATAGCTAGATAGCTAGATAGCTAGATAGCTAGATAGCTAGATAGCTAGATAGCTAGATAGCTAGATAGCTAGATAGCTAGATAGCTAGATAGCTAGATAGCTAGATAGCTAGATAGCTAGATAGCTAGATAGCTAGATAGCTAGATAGCTAGATAGCTAGATAGCTAGATAGCTAGATAGCTAGATAGCTAGATAGCTAGATAGCTAGATAGCTAGATAGCTAGATAGCTAGATAGCTAGATAGCTAGATAGCTAGATAGCTAGATAGCTAGATAGCTAGATAGCTAGATAGCTAGATAGCTAGATAGCTAGATAGCTAGATAGCTAGATAGCTAGATAGCTAGATAGCTAGATAGCTAGATAGCTAGATAGCTAGATAGCTAGATAGCTAGATAGCTAGATAGCTAGATAGCTAGATAGCTAGATAGCTAGATAGCTAGATAGCTAGATAGCTAGATAGCTAGATAGCTAGATAGCTAGATAGCTAGATAGCTAGATAGCTAGATAGCTAGATAGCTAGATAGCTAGATAGCTAGATAGCTAGATAGCTAGATAGCTAGATAGCTAGATAGCTAGATAGCTAGATAGCTAGATAGCTAGATAGCTAGATAGCTAGATAGCTAGATAGCTAGATAGCTAGATAGCTAGATAGCTAGATAGCTAGATAGCTAGATAGCTAGATAGCTAGATAGCTAGATAGCTAGATAGCTAGATAGCTAGATAGCTAGATAGCTAGATAGCTAGATAGCTAGATAGCTAGATAGCTAGATAGCTAGATAGCTAGATAGCTAGATAGCTAGATAGCTAGATAGCTAGATAGCTAGATAGCTAGATAGCTAGATAGCTAGATAGCTAGATAGCTAGATAGCTAGATAGCTAGATAGCTAGATAGCTAGATAGCTAGATAGCTAGATAGCTAGATAGCTAGATAGCTAGATAGCTAGATAGCTAGATAGCTAGATAGCTAGATAGCTAGATAGCTAGATAGCTAGATAGCTAGATAGCTAGATAGCTAGATAGCTAGATAGCTAGATAGCTAGATAGCTAGATAGCTAGATAGCTAGATAGCTAGATAGCTAGATAGCTAGATAGCTAGATAGCTAGATAGCTAGATAGCTAGATAGCTAGATAGCTAGATAGCTAGATAGCTAGATAGCTAGATAGCTAGATAGCTAGATAGCTAGATAGCTAGATAGCTAGATAGCTAGATAGCTAGATAGCTAGATAGCTAGATAGCTAGATAGCTAGATAGCTAGATAGCTAGATAGCTAGATAGCTAGATAGCTAGATAGCTAGATAGCTAGATAGCTAGATAGCTAGATAGCTAGATAGCTAGATAGCTAGATAGCTAGATAGCTAGATAGCTAGATAGCTAGATAGCTAGATAGCTAGATAGCTAGATAGCTAGATAGCTAGATAGCTAGATAGCTAGATAGCTAGATAGCTAGATAGCTAGATAGCTAGATAGCTAGATAGCTAGATAGCTAGATAGCTAGATAGCTAGATAGCTAGATAGCTAGATAGCTAGATAGCTAGATAGCTAGATAGCTAGATAGCTAGATAGCTAGATAGCTAGATAGCTAGATAGCTAGATAGCTAGATAGCTAGATAGCTAGATAGCTAGATAGCTAGATAGCTAGATAGCTAGATAGCTAGATAGCTAGATAGCTAGATAGCTAGATAGCTAGATAGCTAGATAGCTAGATAGCTAGATAGCTAGATAGCTAGATAGCTAGATAGCTAGATAGCTAGATAGCTAGATAGCTAGATAGCTAGATAGCTAGATAGCTAGATAGCTAGATAGCTAGATAGCTAGATAGCTAGATAGCTAGATAGCTAGATAGCTAGATAGCTAGATAGCTAGATAGCTAGATAGCTAGATAGCTAGATAGCTAGATAGCTAGATAGCTAGATAGCTAGATAGCTAGATAGCTAGATAGCTAGATAGCTAGATAGCTAGATAGCTAGATAGCTAGATAGCTAGATAGCTAGATAGCTAGATAGCTAGATAGCTAGATAGCTAGATAGCTAGATAGCTAGATAGCTAGATAGCTAGATAGCTAGATAGCTAGATAGCTAGATAGCTAGATAGCTAGATAGCTAGATAGCTAGATAGCTAGATAGCTAGATAGCTAGATAGCTAGATAGCTAGATAGCTAGATAGCTAGATAGCTAGATAGCTAGATAGCTAGATAGCTAGATAGCTAGATAGCTAGATAGCTAGATAGCTAGATAGCTAGATAGCTAGATAGCTAGATAGCTAGATAGCTAGATAGCTAGATAGCTAGATAGCTAGATAGCTAGATAGCTAGATAGCTAGATAGCTAGATAGCTAGATAGCTAGATAGCTAGATAGCTAGATAGCTAGATAGCTAGATAGCTAGATAGCTAGATAGCTAGATAGCTAGATAGCTAGATAGCTAGATAGCTAGATAGCTAGATAGCTAGATAGCTAGATAGCTAGATAGCTAGATAGCTAGATAGCTAGATAGCTAGATAGCTAGATAGCTAGATAGCTAGATAGCTAGATAGCTAGATAGCTAGATAGCTAGATAGCTAGATAGCTAGATAGCTAGATAGCTAGATAGCTAGATAGCTAGATAGCTAGATAGCTAGATAGCTAGATAGCTAGATAGCTAGATAGCTAGATAGCTAGATAGCTAGATAGCTAGATAGCTAGATAGCTAGATAGCTAGATAGCTAGATAGCTAGATAGCTAGATAGCTAGATAGCTAGATAGCTAGATAGCTAGATAGCTAGATAGCTAGATAGCTAGATAGCTAGATAGCTAGATAGCTAGATAGCTAGATAGCTAGATAGCTAGATAGCTAGATAGCTAGATAGCTAGATAGCTAGATAGCTAGATAGCTAGATAGCTAGATAGCTAGATAGCTAGATAGCTAGATAGCTAGATAGCTAGATAGCTAGATAGCTAGATAGCTAGATAGCTAGATAGCTAGATAGCTAGATAGCTAGATAGCTAGATAGCTAGATAGCTAGATAGCTAGATAGCTAGATAGCTAGATAGCTAGATAGCTAGATAGCTAGATAGCTAGATAGCTAGATAGCTAGATAGCTAGATAGCTAGATAGCTAGATAGCTAGATAGCTAGATAGCTAGATAGCTAGATAGCTAGATAGCTAGATAGCTAGATAGCTAGATAGCTAGATAGCTAGATAGCTAGATAGCTAGATAGCTAGATAGACAGATAGCTAGATAGACAGATAGACAGATAGACAGATAGACAGATAGACAGATAGACAGATAGACAGATAGACAGATAGACAGATAGACAGATAGACAGATAGACAGATAGACAGATAGACAGATAGACAGATAGACAGATAGACAGATAGACAGATAGACAGATAGACAGATAGACAGATAGACAGATAGACAGATAGACAGATAGACAGATAGACAGATAGACAGATAGACAGATAGACAGATAGACAGATAGACAGATAGACAGATAGACAGATAGACAGATAGACAGATAGACAGATAGACAGATAGACAGATAGACAGATAGACAGATAGACAGATAGACAGATAGACAGATAGACAGATAGACAGATAGACAGATAGACAGATAGACAGATAGACAGATAGACAGATAGACAGATAGACAGATAGACAGATAGACAGATAGACAGATAGACAGATAGACAGATAGACAGATAGACAGATAGACAGATAGACAGATAGACAGATAGACAGATAGACAGATAGACAGATAGACAGATAGACAGATAGACAGATAGACAGATAGACAGATAGACAGATAGACAGATAGACAGATAGACAGATAGACAGATAGACAGATAGACAGATAGACAGATAGACAGATAGACAGATAGACAGATAGACAGATAGACAGATAGACAGATAGACAGATAGACAGATAGACAGATAGACAGATAGACAGATAGACAGATAGACAGATAGACAGATAGACAGATAGACAGATAGACAGATAGACAGATAGACAGATAGACAGATAGACAGATAGACAGATAGACAGATAGACAGATAGACAGATAGACAGATAGACAGATAGACAGATAGACAGATAGACAGATAGACAGATAGACAGATAGACAGATAGACAGATAGACAGATAGACAGATAGACAGATAGACAGATAGACAGATAGACAGATAGACAGATAGACAGATAGACAGATAGACAGATAGACAGATAGACAGATAGACAGATAGACAGATAGACAGATAGACAGATAGACAGATAGACAGATAGACAGATAGACAGATAGACAGATAGACAGATAGACAGATAGACAGATAGACAGATAGACAGATAGACAGATAGACAGATAGACAGATAGACAGATAGACAGATAGACAGATAGACAGATAGACAGATAGACAGATAGACAGATAGACAGATAGACAGATAGACAGATAGACAGATAGACAGATAGACAGATAGACAGATAGACAGATAGACAGATAGACAGATAGACAGATAGACAGATAGACAGATAGACAGATAGACAGATAGACAGATAGACAGATAGACAGATAGACAGATAGACAGATAGACAGATAGACAGATAGACAGATAGACAGATAGACAGATAGACAGATAGACAGATAGACAGATAGACAGATAGACAGATAGACAGATAGACAGATAGACAGATAGACAGATAGACAGATAGACAGATAGACAGATAGACAGATAGACAGATAGACAGATAGACAGATAGACAGATAGACAGATAGACAGATAGACAGATAGACAGATAGACAGATAGACAGATAGACAGATAGACAGATAGACAGATAGACAGATAGACAGATAGACAGATAGACAGATAGACAGATAGACAGATAGACAGATAGACAGATAGACAGATAGACAGATAGACAGATAGACAGATAGACAGATAGACAGATAGACAGATAGACAGATAGACAGATAGACAGATAGACAGATAGACAGATAGACAGATAGACAGATAGACAGATAGACAGATAGACAGATAGACAGATAGACAGATAGACAGATAGACAGATAGACAGATAGACAGATAGACAGATAGACAGATAGACAGATAGACAGATAGACAGATAGACAGATAGACAGATAGACAGATAGACAGATAGACAGATAGACAGATAGACAGATAGACAGATAGACAGATAGACAGATAGACAGATAGACAGATAGACAGATAGACAGATAGACAGATAGATAGATAGATAGATAGATAGATAGATAGATAGATAGATAGATAGATAGATAGATAGATAGATAGATAGATAGATAGATAGATAGATAGATAGATAGATAGATAGATAGATAGATAGATAGATAGATAGATAGATAGATAGATAGATAGATAGATAGATAGATAGATAGATAGATAGATAGATAGATAGATAGATAGATAGATAGATAGATAGATAGATAGATAGATAGATAGATAGATAGATAGATAGATAGATAGATAGATAGATAGATAGATAGATAGATAGATAGATAGATAGATAGATAGATAGATAGATAGATAGATAGATAGATAGATAGATAGATAGATAGATAGATAGATAGATAGATAGATAGATAGATAGATAGATAGATAGATAGATAGATAGATAGATAGATAGATAGATAGATAGATAGATAGATAGATAGATAGATAGATAGATAGATAGATAGATAGATAGATAGATAGATAGATAGATAGATAGATAGATAGATAGATAGATAGATAGATAGATAGATAGATAGATAGATAGATAGATAGATAGATAGATAGATAGATAGATAGATAGATAGATAGATAGATAGATAGATAGATAGATAGATAGATAGATAGATAGATAGATAGATAGATAGATAGATAGATAGATAGATAGATAGATAGATAGATAGATAGATAGATAGATAGATAGATAGATAGATAGATAGATAGATAGATAGATAGATAGATAGATAGATAGATAGATAGATAGATAGATAGATAGATAGATAGATAGATAGATAGATAGATAGATAGATAGATAGATAGATAGATAGATAGATAGATAGATAGATAGATAGATAGATAGATAGATAGATAGATAGATAGATAGATAGATAGATAGATAGATAGATAGATAGATAGATAGATAGATAGATAGATAGATAGATAGATAGATAGATAGATAGATAGATAGATAGATAGATAGATAGATAGATAGATAGATAGATAGATAGATAGATAGATAGATAGATAGATAGATAGATAGATAGATAGATAGATAGATAGATAGATAGATAGATAGATAGATAGATAGATAGATAGATAGATAGATAGATAGATAGATAGATAGATAGATAGATAGATAGATAGATAGATAGATAGATAGATAGATAGATAGATAGATAGATAGATAGATAGATAGATAGATAGATAGATAGATAGATAGATAGATAGATAGATAGATAGATAGATAGATAGATAGATAGATAGATAGATAGATAGATAGATAGATAGATAGATAGATAGATAGATAGATAGATAGATAGATAGATAGATAGATAGATAGATAGATAGATAGATAGATAGATAGATAGATAGATAGATAGATAGATAGATAGATAGATAGATAGATAGATAGATAGATAGATAGATAGATAGATAGATAGATAGATAGATAGATAGATAGATAGATAGATAGATAGATAGATAGATAGATAGATAGATAGATAGATAGATAGATAGATAGATAGATAGATAGATAGATAGATAGATAGATAGATAGATAGATAGATAGATAGATAGATAGATAGATAGATAGATAGATAGATAGATAGATAGATAGATAGATAGATAGATAGATAGATAGATAGATAGATAGATAGATAGATAGATAGATAGATAGATAGATAGATAGATAGATAGATAGATAGATAGATAGATAGATAGATAGATAGATAGATAGATAGATAGATAGATAGATAGATAGATAGATAGATAGATAGATAGATAGATAGATAGATAGATAGATAGATAGATAGATAGATAGATAGATAGATAGATAGATAGATAGATAGATAGATAGATAGATAGATAGATAGATAGATAGATAGATAGATAGATAGATAGATAGATAGATAGATAGATAGATAGATAGATAGATAGATAGATAGATAGATAGATAGATAGATAGATAGATAGATAGATAGATAGATAGATAGATAGATAGATAGATAGATAGATAGATAGATAGATAGATAGATAGATAGATAGATAGATAGATAGATAGATAGATAGATAGATAGATAGATAGATAGATAGATAGATAGATAGATAGATAGATAGATAGATAGATAGATAGATAGATAGATAGATAGATAGATAGATAGATAGATAGATAGATAGATAGATAGATAGATAGATAGATAGATAGATAGATAGATAGATAGATAGATAGATAGATAGATAGATAGATAGATAGATAGATAGATAGATAGATAGATAGATAGATAGATAGATAGATAGATAGATAGATAGATAGATAGATAGATAGATAGATAGATAGATAGATAGATAGATAGATAGATAGATAGATAGATAGATAGATAGATAGATAGATAGATAGATAGATAGATAGATAGATAGATAGATAGATAGATAGATAGATAGATAGATAGATAGATAGATAGATAGATAGATAGATAGATAGATAGATAGATAGATAGATAGATAGATAGATAGATAGATAGATAGATAGATAGATAGATAGATAGATAGATAGATAGATAGATAGATAGATAGATAGATAGATAGATAGATAGATAGATAGATAGATAGATAGATAGATAGATAGATAGATAGATAGATAGATAGATAGATAGATAGATAGATAGATAGATAGATAGATAGATAGATAGATAGATAGATAGATAGATAGATAGATAGATAGATAGATAGATAGATAGATAGATAGATAGATAGATAGATAGATAGATAGATAGATAGATAGATAGATAGATAGATAGATAGATAGATAGATAGATAGATAGATAGATAGATAGATAGATAGATAGATAGATAGATAGATAGATAGATAGATAGATAGATAGATAGATAGATAGATAGATAGATAGATAGATAGATAGATAGATAGATAGATAGATAGATAGATAGATAGATAGATAGATAGATAGATAGATAGATAGATAGATAGATAGATAGATAGATAGATAGATAGATAGATAGATAGATAGATAGATAGATAGATAGATAGATAGATAGATAGATAGATAGATAGATAGATA